>NW_026934225.1:0-113468 GCF_032062105.1 Saccostrea cuccullata | reverse complement strand
TCTTCATTTTCTTCATCCAGTCTTTTCAGAAGTCTGCTTACAGCACTTCTCTGTCCTGCTCTTACTGTCTTCAATTTAGAAGTCATCTCTCTTCTTTGGTCACGGCACCAATGTCAAGATTGTAACACCCATAGTTAACACATCTGAACTGAAAAGTGGTTTATTTGAATCAACAAGTATAAAACATAACGTTATAGCAACGTCTATGACGTCATAGTACTATTGTACGTTTCGGAATTGTACATTCCGTCCGTATCGTTTCGGACTTTATTATTTCGTAAGTAATATCCGGTTTGAGATGCACGGACTCCTCAACGGCGAAACAATGTCATGTATTTAGCCCGTCAATGTGTGAGTTATTTAATATTTAAAAATGACTGTTAATAATAATGAGAATTGTATAATTACAACAAACTGTTATTTATTGTAATAGATATCTATCCATTAACAGGTCGAAACAATAAATGTTACTACATGACGGTGTGAATTTCTGAACTGACCAAGTGCAACATTTCGACACACAGGGAACATGCCGCCACCCGAAGAGTCGAAAGATCCTGAGCTACAGGGCAAGAAGCGTCGACGTTCAACGCAAAAGGGCAAGTTTCATAGAATATACAACAGATTTAGAGAATTAGGTTATATGGAGGACCATGGTGTACTACAAAATATTCTTGGTGATCTAGAAACGTCCTATAATGATTTAGAAAGAAGTCATGCAGAATATGTAGAACTTTTAGATCTAGAAAATGAATTACAAGCAAGTGAACATGAAAATGTTGATAAAGACATGGACAAAATGTACAGTGAATTATGTGACTGCCGTTTACACGTGACAAGATTAGCAGAAAAGATTAAACAAAAAGAATTAGAGACAAAAACAAAAAAGGAAACAGTTAAAGTTAAAAAACTTGATGCACCTTCATTTAGCGGTGCAATACGGGAATACCCAAGTTTCAAAAGAGACTATGAATGTATTATGGTACCATCGTATGGCTTAGACCCATTCGCTCTGAAAAAGTGCTTACACGGAGAGGCATTAAAGGTTATTCAAGGAGTGGATAATTATTACGAAGAAATGTGGCACAGACTGCAGTTAAAGTATGGCAGACCAGAGAAACTAACAGATTCAATTTTGAGTGACATCCAGAAGCTCAAGGTCATAGCCGATGGGGACCATATCAGCTTTATAAATAGTGTAGAAGTGATTGAACGATGTTATTTAGATTTGAAACGAATGAAAATGGAGAGAGAGATGAATACGGCGACAATGGTAAGCGAAATCGAAAAAATTCTACCCCCTGTACAAAAGAGAGAATGGGTTTTGCAAAAGAAAAAACACGCTGGGAAATTAGAGATATTTCTTCCATTACTTGAATTTCTGTTAGAAGAAAAGAATGCCATGGAATACATGCAATCAGAAATAAGGAATAACTCCAAAGCAAGAATCCACCATGTAGCAGAGACAAATTCACATTCTCCAGTTGATCAACTAAGTGTTCAGATGAAGCACAATCAAGAAGTCCTCCAAAAGGTTGTAGACGGCCTAGCAAGCATCAATGAAATTGTTCGTCAAGGACATCAAACAAATCAAAATCTACCAAGATTTAGTCGACCCTCGCCATCACAAAGGAGTTGCTGGTACCATAACAGTGATACACATGATATTTCTCAGTGTTGGAATTTCAACGGAAAGGACGTTGGTGCTAAAATGGACTTACTCAGAAAAAATCGAGGCTGTTTTATTTGTCTAAAAACAGGACATATCTCGAAATACTGTCCTCAAAAGAAAGGATGTGAACATTGTGGAAAATTACATCACTCGTCACTGCATCAAGAAGGTCAAGAGGGAAATGTTGCTAACATTGTGAGAATTGTTAATAGCAAAGAACCTGGAGAAGATGTCCTACTTATGATCAGTGAAGTTAAGTGTAAGGATATTTCGCTATCAACTTTGTGGGATCCAGGATCAAATATTTCGTTAATTTCACATCGTGCAGCAAGGAAACTTAATTTACAAGGAAAAGATGTAACCCTCAGTATCACGAAGGTGGGAAATGTTATGGAACAACTACATAGCAAAGAATATATAATCCTTTTTATTCCTTGACAGACAAGGATAATAGGATTATATAAAGCAATAACCATAATTCGGCAAATTAAGGGATACGGTGTGGTGATCTACAGCATCCCCTTGAATTACAACAAATGCAGGCAAGGTAGATGTCAGTGGAATAGCACAATTATTTATTGGAATTACAGACTCTGATATCTACAGACCATGTGGAGAGGTTGATTTACTGATTGGATCAGACTGTAGCGTTCTTTTACCCACAAGAGTTGACGGCGTCGGGAATCTTCAACTGATGAAAAATCAATTTGGTTATTGTGTGAGGGGAAGTCATTCTCTGATTAAAGTATCCGCAATGCCAAACTCGTTTTGTATCAATCATTTGTCGGGAAGTGAATTAAATTCCATGCATATCATGAATACTAAATCGCTAAAAGATCAGTTTGATAGTTTTCTAGACATTGAAAGCTTAGGAACCTACTGTCAACCAAGATGTGGAGGGTGTCGATGTGGACATTGTGTTGTTGGTTCAGGACATTACACCATTGAAGAGGAGCATGAACTGAACATGATTGAGACTGGATTAAAGCATGATGATGCCAACAAATGCTGGACCATAAATTACCCATGGAAACGGAATCCTTCAGAACTGCCTAATAACATAAAAGCTGCTATAGGCCGTTTACGGTCAACGGAACAACGACTGAAAAAAACTGGCGATGAACACACTCAGGAATATCAAAAACAGATAGATGACATGGTGCAGAGAAAGGCTGCTAGAAAATTATCACCAGAGGAAGTTACTTCATACAAAGGACCTGTGCACTATCTTCCACATCATGAGGTTTTAAAACCAGAATCATCATCCACACCACTTCGAATTGTGTTCAACTCTTCTGCTTCCTACATAGGTCATGTTATTAATGACTACTGGGCTAAAGGACCAAAAGTTTTAAATGACCTTCTTTCCATCTTGTTGAAGTTTCGAGAAAATCAGGTTGGTCTTGTAGGCGATATCTCCAAAATGTATAACTCGATTCATCTTTCCATTGAAGATCAGCATACGCACAGATTTTTATGGAGAAATTGTGAAATTGACAGACCACCAGATCATTATGTGCTGACCAGTGTTCCATTTGGAGATCGCCCCAGTGGTGCTATAGCTATTATAGCTCTCAATAAAACAGCTGAAATGCTGGAAGATGTTTACCCAAAGGCTGCTAGTGTTATAAAAAACAACAGCTATGTTGATGACATTTTAGCATCAGATTCCACATTTGAAAATGTATTGCAATTGGCTAAGCATATCAATCAAGTATTGGACTTTGGTGGCTTTCACATAAAGCATTGGATTATATCAGGAGACCATCATCAGGAAATTAATGAAATCAACATAATGAATACAGAATCAGAAAAGGTGTTGGGACTAGTGTGGAAACCTGTTGATGATGTATTTACATTTAAAGTGCGATTGAACTTCTCCAAGAAAACAAAGCATAAAAGCCATGAAGAGAAATCAACCAATAAGTTGGAGGAAATTCCTGAAATTTTGACAAGAAGAATAGTACTCAGCCAAGTTGCAGGAGTGTATGACCCTTTAGGACTGATCGTTCCTTACACTCTTAGTGCAAAATCTCTCATAAGAAATTTATGCCAAGGAAACCAGAGTAAGTCTGAAGTGTGGGATAAACCTTTATCCGCAGAAATGAGACAACAATGGATAGAATTTTTCAATGGACTCTTTCAGTTAGAATCCCTGTGCATTCCCAGATGTTTAAAACCAACTAATGTCTTTGGAAATCCGGTCTTGGTGCTTTTTTCTGACGGCAGCAATCTTGCTTTTGGAGCGTGTGCATACATAAGATGGGAGACTGCTTGGGACACTTATGACGTCAGATTAATTTTTGCAAAAAATCGGATTGCGCCAGTTAAGCAACTTTCCATTCCAAGGCTTGAGCTTTGCGGTGCTGTGCTGTCAGCTAGAATAAGGGAAAAAATTGTGGAAAGCATGACTTTTACATTTCAGAGAGTAATTCATCTTACTGATTCTGCAATTGTCCGTGCCCAAATTCAAAAGGAAAGTTACGGTTTTGGTACATTTGTCGCCAATAGGATAGCCGAGATTCAATCAAAGACACAAAAGGCTGAATGGTTTTGGATTCCTTCTGATCAAAATCCTGCGGATCTTACAACAAGGATTACACATCCCAGCATATTAAACAATGATTCAAGGTGGCAGAAAGGACCAGAATTCTTACACTATCCTATTGAAAAGTGGCCAATGAAACAAACTGTTGATGTTTTAGAAATTCCGGATTCATCGGTGCACAGTGTGTTGACAGAAAATATTGAAGTGAAGCCAAAGGAATCCTCGACTCGGATACTGGAATTGATAGACACCACGAGAATCTCATCCTTGAATAAGCTATATAGATTCACTGGTATTTTGCAACTTATATTCAAGGTGCACTCATTCAAAAAGATTCTTAAAAATGTGACAGCTGAAGTTATAAGAGAGGCTGAAAAGGCTTGGATTTTACATGCTCAAATGGACCAACCAAACAATGTTATGCAGAGGTTTCGACGTCTTGGCCCTGAACGAACAAAGGATGGAATTATTACAGTTGGACAAAGAATGAGTAAATGGATTGAAGAAACCTGGAATCAGTCCACATTTGCACTTCTTCCTACAAATCATGTATTTACAGAATATGTAGTGAAAGCAATACACAATGAAGATCATGCAGGAATTGACGTTACTCTAGCAAAGATCCGAAGCAGATTTTGGATACCTAAAGTAAAAAACATTATAAGCAGAATTAAATTTAGGTGTGTAATATGTAGAAGAAAATTCAAATCAATGCAAGGTCAACAGATGGGTCCAATGCCAGAGACAAGACTTAAACCGACCCCTCCCTTCTACATGTGTGCTGTTGATTTGTTTGGACCTCTTGTAATCAAGGACACAGTTAAGAAGAGGACCCATGGGAAAGGTTATGGTGTCTTGTTTAATTGCTTAGTTTCAAGAGCAGTATATATTGATGTAGCAGAAGGATATGACATGGGCAGTTTCCTTATGGTACTACGACGTTTTGTTTCCATCAGAGGATATCCCAGAAAAATGATTTCTGGTGCAGGTACTCAACTAATTGCTGCCGGGAAAGAATTACAAAAAGTTGTACATACTTGGGATTGGGAAGATATCAAGAATTTTGGGAAAGCTAGAGGCATGGATTGGCAGACAACAAAATCAGCGGACGCACCCTGGGAAAATGGTTGCAGCGAGTCGCTTATTCGTTCAACAAAACTTTCTCTTGAGACTGCCATTGGATCAGCAATTATGACAGTTTCAGAGTTACAAACAGTTCTCTTTGAAGTTTCCAATCTACTAAATGAACGTCCCATTGGTACAAAAAATTGCGACCCTACTGAAGGTACATACCTTTGTCCGAACGATCTATTGTTAGGTCGGGCAAGCACCAGAGTCCCTGTAGGAGACTGGGATGATTGCAAGGACCCCAGAATAAGATGGAAATTTGTTCAGCGTGTGGTGAATACATTTTGGAGAAGATGGACACGAGATTTCTTTCATACCCTTATTATAAGACAGAAATGGCATCATGAAAGGAGAAACATTCAAAATGGTGACATTGTACTTGTTCAAGATTCAAATAATGTGCGTGGTCAATGGAAACTGGCACAAGTTTTTGAGGCAAACCCAGGAAGTGATGGAAAAGTTCGGGATGTAAAACTTAGATACAAAAATCTGAACCAAGATCCTAAATATTGTGGTTGTCCAGATACGGTGGTTTGCAGATCAGTTCGACGATTAGTTGTGATTCTTCCAGTTGAAGAACAGGTGTAAATGTAAACTGTGAACATGTGAACTTTTTCATATCCCTGGACAAATGGTGGGGGGAGTGTACGTTTCGGAATTGTACATTCCGTCCGTATCGTTTCGGACTTTATTATTTCGTAAGTAATATCCGGTTTGAGATGCACGGACTCCTCAACGGCGAAACAATGTCATGTATTTAGCCCGTCAATGTGTGAGTTATTTAATATTTAAAAATGACTGTTAATAATAATGAGAATTGTATAATTACAACAAACTGTTATTTATTGTAATAGATATCTATCCATTAACAGGTCGAAACAATAAATGTTACTACATGACGGTGTGAATTTCTGAACTGACCAAGTGCAACAACTATGACGTCATAGTTCGGTAAATGTCATTAATATAATTGTATCGAAAGGTAAATTAGAAAAGTATTACTGTCTATAATTCATAACAAGAATATTTTATGGGTGCATTTGGAGGGAAGTGGTGGTCTTGTATATTTTATTGAAATATGACACTCTAGTGTCACTACTACTGTATATGGGATATGGACTAGAAATACAAAACTAAGATCAAAAATCACTCTTCTGGTATTTCACCAGAAAAGCGGGGTGGGTCATAGGATGAATTGTAGCTTGAAAACGAGGTGGTTGAGCCATTTTCTCTTGATGTTCAGTGGTATGTACAAATGTTGTTTTGCAGTTTGTGTGGTAGCTTAAGTCATTAGCACGGGCCTGGAAGCAGTTGCGACTGATATCAAATGAAAGGTCTTGTCACAAGGATTAAATACGTGAAGAATGAAGGCTCTAGTTCTAACTCTTCAAAAATTATGTTCAAGGTTGTATTTTAAAGGCCAAATAGTGAAAATGGGCTTGATTTACATGAAATTTTGAGATTATCCCTGTGCCATCATTAGGGCTCATTTTGTAAATTGTACGTTTTATTCCTAAAAGCTTCAAATACCTCAAGGGACTATATCATACTATTATTACATATAGAGAGAATTAAAAATTTTTAATGCACATTTTAAAAGCAGCTCAGTATTAAGTAAACCGTCAGTCAAACGTTTTGATTGCAAGCAAGATGTGTTTGTGAAACACTGATGCCCCCGTATGGCAACATAGCGAAGGTTAACCTTTCTCAAATGCAGAACGAATATGTCGGTACCTAAAGTAAGGCCTTTTCTCAAGGAATACAAATGTTAAATATAAAACCCTAGCACCACCTGTTCAAGGGTTATGACCAAGGTTAACATTTTAAAAGGTAGGGCAAACTCCGGGGTCAAGGTCAAAGGGTTGAGATTGCTGGTTTCTAAAGGAAGGACTTGTCTCAAAGATTACATTTGAGAAGTATGAAAGCGCTGGCCCTTACCGTTCAAAATTATGGCCAATGTTTATGTTTGTAAAAAGTAGGTCAAACTCCACGGTCAAGGTCAAAGGGTCAAGGTTCTTGATATCCAAGGAAAGGTCTTGTCACAAGGATTACATATGTTCAAAAGTAATGGCCAAGGTTAAAGTTTTTTGTAAGTTCGGAAATCTCCAAGGTCAATGTCAAAAGGTCAAAATTGTTGATTTCAAATGAAAGGTCTTGCTAAAAAAAATTGATATTCGAAATCTGAAATTCCTAGTATCTACCGTTTAAAAATTAGGACCAAAAGAAAAGTCTGGAATTTTTGTGTAAAAATGAGTCAAACTCCAATGTCAAGGTCAAAGGGTCAAGGTTTTTGATATCAAATGAAAGGTCTTGTCACAAGGATTAAATACGTGAAGAATGAAGGCTCTAGTTCTAACTCTTCAAAAATTATGTTCAAGGTTGTATTTTAAAGGTCAAACTCAAAGGTCAAGGTCAAAGGGTCAAGGTTCTTGGTACCCAATTAAGCGACTTTTCACAGGAATTAAACATTTGAAGTATAAAAGCCCTAGCACTTACTGTAAAAAATTTATAGCCAAAGTTGAAGTTTTTTCATAACTACAGAAATGTCCAAGGTCAAGGTCAAAGTTGTCGGTATCCAATGAAAGGTCTTTATACAAAAAAATATATATGTCAAGATTAAATGTCCTGTTATCTACTATTCAATGGATATGGCCAAAGTAAAAGTTTAAAATTTTTGTGTAAAAGTGGGTCAAACTCCAAGGTCAAGGTCAAAAGGTCAAATTTGGTGATACCCAACGAAAGGCCTTGTCACAAGGAATACACATGTGAAATATGAATGCCAAAGCTCCACTAAATCAAAAGTTATGGGCAAGGTTAAAGTTTTTGCGGACAAACAGACAGAGAGACAGACACTACAAATACTATATGCCCCCGTAACGTAAACGAAGTTTCGGGGGTATATAGTTTTTGTCATGTCCGTCCGTCTGTCTGTCTGTCTGTATATACTCCCGAAACTTCATTTACGGGGGCATAAAAAAACTATCCTCTGCCACCAAAAGCGTACAGCAACGTAGTAAGTCGTACAAAGGTGAAAAATGAGTTCATGTCAGCTTTAAATTATGCAATATTTAAAAGTATTTCTGCACATTTTGCAGACATGCAATACAATACAAAATAAGAGCAGAGCAAACGCAAACTCCATAACATCAAAGGTAGGATCAGGTGCCGTGGAGGAGTAAGCATCCCCTGTCAATCAATAACACCCGTCTTGTGTACCTTGTCATGATCGGTAAATAACGAAACAAGAGGCCCATGGGCCTTATAGGTCACGTGAGTATCATGCGACAACTTTCAAACAATTGAATTTGATTCACGTTTTAAACTAGAGGCAATGAAATTCACAATTTTGAAAGAGGCACCATTGCTTACCATAATTATACACTCAGCATGCTTATTTTGGTTACTTAATACCCAGAGGTAGATCAGAGTAACAAAGAGAAAATGCATTTCCACTTTTAGTGAATTTCAGGGCCCCTGGGTCAGGGCTTCTTGTGTTAGGGCGGGTCCACAGTTGAGCTCCCCATCCCACAGGAACCACTGACCCTGGGGCCACATCTTTCAAAATTTTGGAATAAAAAAAAAAAAATTTATTTCATCATGCATTCATGCTGTTGATTATTACCAAAGTGCAGATTTCAAAGCATTAAATTATTTCAGACTATGTTACCCCCCCCCCCCAAAGTACCTCTGTCCCAGGGGCCAGGAAATTAATCATTTTTGTAAGAAGCAGGTCTTTTGTCACAAATATATACTAAGATCATTGGCATTATACCCAACAACAAAGGAAAAGATTTTCAAAGAATTCATGCATTTTCACTATATAAACATTAGAGCTCCGCCCTAACTCAAGAAGCCCTAACCCAGGGACCCTGAAATTCAAAAATCTCAAAGGCATCCTTCCTCCTCATAACTATGTACATAGTTCATTGGTTAAATACTCAGGTGCAGAAAAGAAGAGTTTTAAAGAATTTATGCATTTTCATTATATAATCAATAAAGCCTTGCACTAACACCAGAACCCCAACCCAGGGGCCATTAAATTCACAATTTTTAACCACCAGATTTAACTTATTTTTTTACATACGGAAGAGGCAAAGAAAAAATTCATATATTTTAGTTTTAAAATTTGATCATTTTTGTACATCTTTATATGGAGCTCTTCTTTTACTGGCTGCCATGTACAATTTTGGAAGAGGCAGTTGGTTAGTTTATTTAATACTCAGGAGCAAAGAAGAAGATTTTCAAAGAAATAATTCATTTTTTTCCTATATATATAATCTATACAGCCCCACCCTAGCACTAGAACCCCTGACCCTGGGGCCATGAAATTCACAATTTTGGAAGAGGCAGCCTTTTCAACATAGCTATGCACTTGGTTAGTTTATTTAATGCCCATGAACAGAGAAGAAGAATTTCAAAGAATTTTTGCATTTTCACTATATAATCTATATAGCCCCACCCTACCACTAGAACCCCTGACCCTGGGGCCATGAAATTCACAATTTTGGAAAAAGCGGTCATTTTCAACTTACCTATGCACTTGGTTAGTTTATTTAATGCACAGGAGCAGAAAAGAAAAATTTCAAAGAAATAGTGCATTTTCACTATATAACCCGTTTAGCCCCGCCCTAGCACTAGAACCCCTGACCCTGGGGCCATGAATTTCACAATTTTGGTAGAGGACTCAATACTGATTACAATCATACCAACAGTTTGACTGCTTGATGTCCCGGAGTAAAGAAGAAGATTTTTAAAGATTGCACTAATTTTAGTGGTTTTTGCCCCACCCCCCAGGCCCCAGGGGGGGCAGGGACCATGAAGTTCAAAATTTTTGTTCCTCTTCACCCATAGATGCAATATGCCAAATTCGGTTAAAATTGGTTCAGTGGTTTCAGAGAAGAAGCTCAAAATGTTCAAATGTTAACGAACGACGAAGGACGAAAACAGATAGCAATAGGTCACCTGAGTTTACTCAGGTGACCTAAAAGAAAAACCCGTTGCAGCTTGGAGCTTTGCTGACCTATTAAAAATTCATGTCAAAAATGAAAATATTTTTCTAATATGTTCATAAGTCAAGAATGCCCACCCCCCCAAGGTATATTAGTAATGCAATATAAAAATTTGTATTAACGCAAGGAATTTGATCAGAATATCTTGAATAGTGATGCAGTTGAATTGCTTACATCAGTATGTATCAGTATATGAAGTTTGACACTAATTTCTTTAAAGTGAGGTCAAGGTCCAAGGAAATGCCAAGGTCAAAAACCGTTGATGCAGTTGAAAAGCTCTCATCAGTATGTATCAGCAAATGAAGTTGAAAATATTATAAATGGTTTCCTTAAAACTGCCTTAAACACAAATTGATAAAAGTGAGGTCAAGATCAAATGAAAGGTCAAGGTCAAAAATGTTGATGCAGTTGCATATCTCTCATCAGTATGTATCAACATATGAAGTTTGATAAAAATATCTTGAATGGTATCTTTAAAACTGAGCTAAACACTAATTAAAGATAAGTGAGGTCAAGGTCAAAGGAAAGGTAAACCAGAAGTCTCTGTCGAGACTGAAGCTCTACTGGTTTGAACTTATAGCAAAGGAAGAGTAAAGTACTTAAGCAGCTGGGATTTGAAACTTTACAACAGCAATAAGTAGAATAATGATCATTGACAAAGTCTCTTTATGTTCTTAGTGTAGTCTACTTGTGTGCCAAGTTATATTGAAATCAGACCAAAACTGTAGAAGAGTAGCATATTGAAACAATTTTACAGACATTTCTATTTTTAATAACCACAGCAACACCGTTCATCGAAATTAAAATTCGATACACAGAATTATGTATCTTAGTGTATTCTACTTGTGTGCCAAGTTATATTGAAATCAGACCAAAACTGTAGGAGGAGTAGCATTTTGAAACAATTTTACAGATATTTCTATTTTTAGTAACCACGGCAACACCGTTCATCGAAATAAAAACCAATACATAGATTTATGTATCTTAGTGTAGTCTACTTGTGCGCCAAGTTATACTGAAATCAGACCAAAACTGTAGAAGAGTAGCATTTTGAAACAATTTTACAGACATTTCTATTTTTAATAACCACAGCAACACCGTTCATCGAAATTAAAATTCAATACACAGAATTATGTATCTTAGTGTATTCTACTTGTGTGCCAAGTTATATTGAAATCAGACCAAAACTGTAGGAGGAGTAGCATTTTGAAACAATTTTACAGATATTTCTATTTTTAGTAACCACGGCAACACCGTTCATCGAAATCAAAAACCAATACATAGATTTATGTATCTTAGTGTAGTCTACTTGTGCGCCAAGTTATACTGAAATCAGACCAAAACTGTAGGAGGAGTAGCATTTTGAAAGAATTTCACAGAAATTTCTATTTTTAGTAACCACGGCAACACCATTCATCGAAATCAAAAACCGATACACAGAATTATGTATCTTAGTGTAGTCTACTTGTTTGTCAAGTTATATTGAAATCAGACCAAAATTGTAGGAGGAGTAGCATTTTAAAAGAATTTCACAGAAATTTCTATTTTTAGTAACCACAGCAACACCGTTCATCGAAATCAAAAACCAATATATAGAATTATGTATCTTAGTGTAGTCTACTTGTTTGTCAAGTTATATTGAAATCAGACCAAAATTGTAGGAGGAGTAGCATTTTAAAAGAATTTCACAGAAATTTCTATTTTTAGTAACCACGGCAACACCGTTCATCGAAATCAAAAACCGATACACAGAATTATGTATCTTAGTGTAGTCTACTTGTGTGCCAAGTTATATTGAAATCAGATCAAAACTGTAGGAGGAGTAGCATTTTGAAAAATTGTTTACAGACAGACGGACAGACAGACGGACAGACGGACGGACGCCGAACGCATTACTATCGCATAAGCTCTTCTGGTCTCTGACCAGTAGAGCTAAAAATGGTGATGCAGTTGAATAGCTCTTATCAGTATGTATCAACATGTGATGTTTAATAACACCATCTTGAATGTTTAAAACTGAGCTAAACACTAATTTAAGAAAAGTGAGGTCAATGTTATGCAACAACTTTCCAAGGATTGAAAAAAGTTTTAATGCAGTTTATGGCATTCACAATTTTGAAATAGGCTCTCATAACAATACACTTAGCATATGAAGTTTGATGAAAATATCCCATAGGATAGTTTCTTTGAAAATCAGTAATATTCAGCATGATCAGTAATGCCCCAATCACACATGAAGTGTCCCTTAGGCCTAGATCCACACATTGCACAATTTTTGAAAAGGCACCCTTGCTTTTCAAGAATATTTGAAGACGGACATGACAAACACTATATGCCCGGCTATATTCATGGCGGGGCATAAAAAGGAGGCAAACTATTACATGGGTATGATGAGTAATTAGCCTGCAACCAAATTTGTGGAATCCATTACCCTTGGTAAAGGTGTCTGGCATCAGAGAAATACTTTTGTTTGTTCACACTGAAAAATTAAAATCTAATCGCAATATGTTTAAATCATTTTTTTGAGAAATAAGCCCTATAAATAATTGTGAAGTTCAAGAATTCAAGTATTTTCACTATATAATATGATTTACACCAGAACCCCTGATCCTGGGGCCATGATTAACAATTTTGGTAGAGGCACTCTTGCTCATCATAACTATGCACTTAGTCATGTATTGAAAAATAAAATTCGTAATAACGCCTTTTTGAAGGTGTAATAAAGCCTTTTGGAAACACGTATCATAATGCTTTTTACATAGATTGTAAATTTTAAGATTGTAAATTGTAAAAAACGAGAGCTAATCATTTTGGTAGTGCTCCCTATGCACTTAGGTTTATTTAATACGAGGAGAAAATTTATTCATGAAATTTCACTATATATGTCACCCGTGCAAAGCATGATGAGATAGATACTTCTTTATGATGCATTCTTAAGGGCGTAACTGATAAAGAGAATTATGTACCTTAGGGTAGTCTACTTGAGTGCTAGTGCTGGGTATCGCAGGGCCCATGAAAAAATTTTTGTTCCCCTTCGCGATATATTGCCAAATTTTATATTTTGTATTGCAATATATCACGATATAACGACGATTTAATAAATTTTTGCTAGGTCACCTGAGTTTACTCAGTGACCTAAGGTTAAATGAAAACACAAAAAAAGTTAATGCAGTTTCATAGCTCTCATCAATATCTATTAGCATATGAAGTTTGATTTTCCATAGTTTCTTTGCTGAGCTGATCGCATTGTGTTATGCGCTATATTCATGTGGCAATATACATGGGTATGATTTTTTTAGTGGCACAAATTTGTGGAATCCATTACCCTTGGTAAAGGTGTAATACATCAGAGAAATACTTTTGTTTTTCACACTGAAAAATTTCAAAATCTAACAGTATGTTTAAATCATTTTTTTGAGAAATAGACCTATAAATAATTGTGAAGTTCAAGTCTAGGGTATGACACTTCACATCGCTTGCCGCCAAAAATATTTTAACCCTTTTTGAAAAGGGCACGTATCATAATGCTTTTTGTAACAATTAATAGCATATTGTAAAAAACGAGAGCTAATCATATTCACAAAAAAATTTATCCTCGAATACGTGCAAAGCATGAAGAACGAAACTTCGATGCATTCTTAAGGGCGTAACTGATAAAGAGAATTATGTACCTTAGGGTAGTCTACTTGAGTGCCAAGTTCTATTGAAATCAGACCAAAACTGTAGGACGAGTACCATTTTAAAACATAGGTAATCAAAGATTACGAAGCTCACCTCGACGAATGTTATCAGTTAAGGTAATGCAAATCTCACATCATATTTTCTTAACTGTAACTATTTATTCTGACAATATTCAAGCAAGTTCTGTTTAAATAGGTCTTAAAGTTCATTGGGATTGATCTGTTCCAAAAATTTTAACCTGGTTATTCGTTTGGAATATGTTAATCAGATCCAGCATCCAAAGCAAGTTTCAATTGTTCATCCTTAGATGCATCATCCATGCAAGTTTGATCCTGGTAGGGCTTATAGCTACTTGCGAATAACCTTGTCACTAATCTGGAAAATGTAGGTCAGATCCAGCATCCCATGCAAGTCTGGTAGAGTCCATCCCTAGATGCATCATCCAAGTTTGGTCCCAATAGGCCTTATATTTACTTGGGAATGGACCTACTCCAAAAACTTTAACCTGCTCACTCATCTGGAAAATGTAGGTCAGATCCAGCATCAGAAGCAAGTTTGGTAGTGTCCATCCCTAGATGCATCATCCATGCAAGTTTGGTCCTGGTAGGGCTTATAGTTACTTGGGAATGGACCTGTTCCAAAAACTTTAACCTGCTCACTCATCTGGAAAATGTAGGTCAGATCCAGCATCCCAAGCAAGTCTGGTATTGTCCATCCCTAGATGCATCATCCAAGCAACTTTGGTTCGGATAGGCCTTATAGTTACTTGGGAACGGACCTGCTCCAAAAAACTTTAACCTGCTCACTCATCTGGAAAATGTAGGTCAGATCCGGCATCCGAAGCAAGTCTGATAGTGTCCATCATCCATGCAAGTTTGGTCCGGGTAGGGCTTAAAGTTACTTGGGAATGGACCTGCTCCTAAAACTTTAACTGGGACGCCGACACCGACAGAATAGCATAAGCTCATCTCGACTTTGTCGAGGTGAGCTAAAAAATTGTTTACAGACAGACAGACTGATGGCGGACGCATTACTATCGCATAAGCTCTTCTGGTCTCTGACCAGTAGAGCTAAACAAAAGGCCCATGGGCCACATCGCTCACCTGAGCATTGTGGCTGGGAAAAGAATAAATGGTTTCATTATTGAAAAGTTTAAATCCAAAAGCAGTCCCATGACCAATCATGGCTTTGCTATTCTTGAGAAGATGATTTTGTAAAGAATTTTCCTATATACTTGGTTTGGCCATTTTGGCCCTGCCCTATCCCCGGGGGTCATGATTTGAACAAACTTGAATCTACACTACCTGAGGATGCTTCCATATAAATATGAGCAATTATGGCTTTGTGATTCTTGAGAAGATGATTTTTAAAGAATTTTCCTATATGTTTCTATGTAAAACTTGGATTGGCCATTTTGGCCCTGCCCTACCCCAGGGGTCATGATTTGAACAAACTTGAATCTACACTACCTGAGGATGCTTCCATATAAATATGAGCAATTATGGCATTGCTATTCTTGAGAATTAGAATTTTCCTATATATTTCTATGTAAAACCTTGATCGGCCATTTTGGCCCCACTCTACCCCGGGGGGGTCATGATTTGAACAAACTTGAATCTACACTACCTGAGGATGCTTCCATATAAATATGAGCAATTATGGCTCTGAGATTCTCGAGAAGAAGTTTTTAAAGAATTTTCCTATATATTTCAATGTAAAATGTTAGTCGGCCATTGTGGCCCCGCCCTACCCCCGGGGGTCATGATTTGAACAAACTTGAATCTACACTACCTGAGGATGCCTCCATATAAATATGAGCAATTATGGCTTTGTGATTCTTGAGAAGATGATTTTAAAGAATTTTCCTATATATTTCAATGTAAAATGTTGGTCGGCCATTGTGGTCCCGCCCGACCCCCGGGGGTCATGGTTTGAACAAACTTGAATCTACACTACCTGAGGATGCCTCCATATAAATATGAGCAATTATGGCTTTGTGATTCTTGAGAAGATGATTTTAAAGAATTTTCCTATATATTTCAATGTAAAATGTTGGTCGGCCATTGTGGTCCCGCCCGACCCCCGGGGGTCATGATTTGAACAAACTTGAATCTATACTACCTGAGGATGCTTCGATATAAATATGAGCAATTATGGCTTTGCTATTCCTGAGAAGAGGATTTTTAAAGAATTTTCCTCTATATTTCTATGTAAAACTTTGATCGGCCATTTTGGCCCCGCCCTACCCCCAGGGGTCATGATTTGAACAAACTTGAATCTACACTACCTGTGGATGTTTCCCCATAAGGTTCATCTGTCCTGGCACAGCGGTTCTTGAGAAGAAGATATTTAAAACATGCCACCAAATTTTCACTAATTTGCAATTATCTCCCCTTGAATGAGTGCGTGGCCCTTCATTTGAACAAACTTGAATCCCCTTCACCCAAGGATACTTTGTGGCAAGTTTGGTTGAAATTGGCCCAGTGGTTCTTGAGAAGAAGTCGAAAATGTGAAAAGTTTACGGACAGACAGACAGATGGACAGCTAGACAGACAGACGGACGCCAGACAAAATGTGATCAGAAAAGCTCACTTGAGCCTTCGGCTCAGGTGAGCTAAAAACATACACTTTAAACCTGGGCATAACTTTTGAACAGTTGGTGCTAGGGCTTTCATACTTCACATGTGTATTCATTGTGAGAGACCTTTCAGTTGGTTTAAGTATTTTTGACCTTACAGTTTGACCCACTTTGTAAAAAGAACTTTAACCTTCGCCATAACTTTGAACAGTTATTAATAAATAGGGCTTTCATATTTTAAAGGTGTATTCCTTGTGAATGAGCCTTTCTCTTGATACCAATAATTCTGACCTTTTTGACCTTGGAGTTTGACTTGCATTTGAGAAAATTCAACCCTTGTCATAAGCTGCAATACAGGGGCATGAGTGTTTAAAAAACACATGATGACATCTTGTTCTTAAAGTTATGATACCATAATACATAAAATCAATCTTACATGCATGATGGGGGCATAAAAAACAAAATTATGAATAAGAAATATTTCATGATTGTGAGATTCACTGTAGCACTTTGTTATGATTTTCCACAAAAGTGTGATACAAAAGACTTTAAAGCATATGAAAATACTGCAAAAATGTTTTATTGATAAAACCCAGTGGAAGATCCTCATGAGAAGTGTATCTACAATGAATTTCCTACAAAGCAAGTCAGAATGCTGATTGGATCACACACTTCTATACAATGGTTTGGCTAGATAACTAAACACACAAATACAACTATGTATTTACATCAAATGTGATTTTGGTCCCTAGCTATATTTGTTAGCACTTCTTCAAAAAAAAAAAAAAAAAAAAACTAGCCAGTATTGAAATTCAGTTGCAAAGGAACTGTGCATAATTTGTTATATATAACAAATTAACAACACTAGTATTAAATTTAAAAAAAACACATGTAAAAAGAATATTACTTTGGTTTTAACTTATTGATACAAAAAACTGTACAAAAATTTCTACAGATTTTGAAGCAATTCGGAGGGAAATGCCTATATGTATAAATCAACCTCTTTGAATCAACAAAATTGAGAACTTTCAGTACACAAAAATAATACTGTTCATTATCATTGCAACAATTCATTTACTTAATCACTTGCTATAAATTCAGTTTTACAAGATTTCTTACCAGCAAGAGAGATGAAATTACTGCACAATTAAAATTATTTTTTTTCTGAATATCTGTTGTACAGAATATAAATCAAACAAGAAATTAAATTCTACAGATGCTCCAACTTTCTTGCATAATAAGTAAGAATCACAGTACGCAATAATGTATTAGATTATTTCTTTTCAAGAGACCTATGAGCAACAACGCTCACTTAAATCACATACACCCTCATTGGTTATGATTCATCCAATAAAATCCACAAAATAGGGTTGCTTAAATACATGTATCAATATGACTTTTGCTTAGCTACTTTAGAGAAGATTTTTACAAAGAATTCCCACAGATAAAGTACCTGAAATGTGATCCATGATTAAAGGCCAAACTTTACCCAATGGTCCATTACTTGTATAAGAGAAAGTCAATAAAAGAAACAGTAAGTCTTCCTTTGCATATCAAAATGAAATACTACTCTACTGCTATTTAAAATATTTCCAGTCCTCCTGGGTAGAGGTGGGGTCATGATATAAAGACAAGAGGCCCATGGGCCTTATAGGTCACCTGAGCATTATTCAACATCTTTCCAGGCAGTGATTGAATTTGATCCATGTTTTTAGCCAGATGCTATAGCATTTACAATTTGGTCATCATAACTATACACTTAACAGTTCCTTAGTTTGGTTGCTTAATACCCATAGGCAAGGTAGGGGAACAAAAAATGCATTACAACAAATCAGTAATATTCAGCAATAATCAGTTGTGCCGCTACCACACATGAACCCTTTACTCTTAGGCCTAGATCCACATATTGCAATTTTTGGAAAGGCATCCTTGCTTTTCAAAAATATTTGATAAATACCAAGGAGCACATTTTAAACAATTCATTCATTTTTAGTATATAAGTACAGCCCCCCCCCTCCTCTATGGTTACAACTGACCCTGGGCTCTTGAAATTTACAATTCTTGAAGATTAGGTCCCTTGCTCATAACTATATAGGTAGTTCATCTGCTTAAAGTCTAGGAGCAAAGAAGAAAATATTCAATGTTTTAATGTTTTTTTCACTATACATGCATAATCAATACCCCCCCCCCCCCCCCCCCACACACACACCAGAATCCCTGACCCTGGGGCCATGAAATTCACAATTTTGGTAGAGGCACTCTTGCTCATCATAACTTTGTACTTAGTTTATTTAATACCCTGAAGCAGAGAAGAAGATTTTCAAAGAATTCATGTATTTTCACTATATAATATATAGAGCCCCGCCCTTACCCCAGAACCCCTGACCCTGGAGCCAAAAAATTCATAATTTTGGTAGAGGCACTCTTACTCATCATAACTATGTACTTAGTTAGTTTATTAAATACCCAGGAGCAGAGAAGAAGATTTTCAAAGAATTCATGTATTTTCTCTGTATAATCAATAGAGCCCCACCCTTACCCCAGAACCCCTGACCCTGGGACCATAAAATTCACAATTTTGGTAGAGGCACTCTTACTCATCATAACTATGTACTTAGTTAGTTTATTAAATACCCAGGAGCAGAGAAGAAGATTTTCAAAGAATTCATGTATTTTCTCTGTATAATCAATAGAGCCCCACCCTTACCCCAGAACCCCTGACCCTGGGACCATAAAATTCACAATTTTGGTAGAGGCACTCTTGCTAATCATAACTATGTACTTAGTTAGTTTATTTAATACCCATGAGCAGAGAAAGAGATTTTCAAAAAAATCATGTATTTTCACTATATAATTAATAGAGCCCCCCCCAACACCAGAACCCTTGACCCTGGGGCCATAAAATTCACAATTTTGGCTGAGGCACTCTTGCTCATCATAACTATGTACTTAGTTTGTTTATTTAATACCCAGGAGCAGAGAAGAGGATTTTTAAAGAAATCATGAATTTTCACTATATAATCAATAGAGCCCAATCCTTACCCCAGAACCCCTGACCCTGGGGCCATAAAATTCACAATTTTGGTAGAGGCACTCTTGCTCATCATAACTATGTACTTAATTAGTTTATTTAATACCCAGGAGCAGAGAAGAAGATTTTCAAAGAATTCATGAATTTTCACTTTATAATCAATAGAGCCCAGCCCTTACCCCAGAACCCCTGACCCTGGGGCCATAAAATTCACAATTTTGGTAGAGGCACACTTGCTCATCATAACTATGTACTTAGTTAGTGTATTTAATACCCAGGAGCAGAGAAGAAGATTTTTAAAGAAATAATGCATTTTCACTATATACTTTTTTAGCCCCGCCCTAGCACAAGTACCCCTGACCCCAGGGCCATGAATTTCACAAATTTGGTAAAGGACTCAATGCTAATTACAATCACTTAAACAGTTTGACTGCTAAATGTTCAGGAGTAAAGAAGAAGATTTTTAAAGATTGCATTAATTTTAGTGGTTTTGGCCCCACCCCTCAGGCCCCAGGGGGGCAGGAATCATGAAATTCACAATTTTTGTTCCCCTTCACCTATATATGCTTTGTGCCAAATTTGGTTGAAATTGGTTCAGTGGTTGCAGAGAAGAAGCTGAAAATGTTCAAAAGTTTACGACCGATTGACGACGAACGACGAACGACGTACGACGAACGACGGACGACGACGGACGAAAACAGATAGCAATAGGTCACCTGAGTGACTCAGGTGACCTAAAAACTGAATCCATGGATTTGCTGTTCTTGAGAAGGATTCATTTTAATCAGTAATTAAATATGAGGATGTGGTATTGGATTCCAGCTCTGAAGAACAAACCAAATTTTGAAGTGCAGTATTTTAGCTGGATTCCAGCTCTGAAGAACAAACCAAATTTTGAAGTGCAGTATTTTAGCAGCAAGAATGCTTAAAGGGAAAGGAAACAGTTTCAACTAATTTTTTTTTCAACTAAATTAAATGTTTATATATCCTAACTAAGGCATCTTTTCATGATCAGCAAAATTTGAACATCATGTTGGTTAACAAACGAGATCCAGAACTTAGAGTTCTTCATAATGTAAACAAGGATTGTGCCTTGTTTTTGTTTACACATAGAAAATATCATATTTTGAACAAAATGAAATTCAGCAAATCACTAGAAACTGTTGAATCGTATTTAGAATTAACTTCTTTATTGAAATTATCTGCTTTGAACGAATATATATAAATATTTAACCTATGTAAACAAAAACATGACATGTACTGTTTACATTACAAATGTTTGGAGCTCTAAATCTGTCTTGTATATTGACAACTGACATTTAGAAAGACCCAACTAGTTAAATATTTGTAAAAATGGAAAAATAAATTTGACTTTGTTTAAGCTGAAACTGTGTCCATGCCCCTTTAAAGGTATTAGAAGGAATACATAAAAAATAATCTACAAGTATACCAAGTTTTGATGGAAAATTTTAGGTTCAAGAAAGAAAACCAAAAGCTCACATAGTGTAAAATACTTATATGGTTGAAGTAATGTATGCCAATTTAGCAAATCTATAACTTATGTAACTGTAACTCATATTTTATTCTCATCATTCAAGTACTGTCTTACTAAAATTTAGAGCTTTATATAAACCATTTACAAATAATTATGGAATAATCTCTATGACTGTAAAAATTCCTTTTTAAAAAGGATTTTTTTTACAAATGCGAAATTAGACTCACTGCAGTTTTATTGAAATGAAAGAGAATGATATCAATCAATATATATATAATACATTATATAACATTTTTGTTGTTTTCATGTAATGTTAAAAATGTAATAAATTTCACTATCATCCCTGAAGAAAGCTGAACGACACCGGAAACAAAACAGTTCTATCACCTGACGAAAGCAGTTATAACACCCTTCCCATCATCCTCAAGTGCTTTTATGCTACCAAATTATAGTTCAGAATTGAGATTTTATGACATTGCAAACCAATGCTTCTTTATAAAAATGACCTTCCTATATATTCCTACCTCTGATGTTTTTGGGGTCTGTGTTTGATCTGCTCCAAAATTTGCACTGGTTAATGGACTTTTAAGCTTGAATGTTGCTTGTCACCTTCACATATTTCGTGTAAAACTAAGATCATCCATTGTAGCCCAAAACTACCCAAGTGGATCATGACTTGAACAAACTTAAATCTAAACTACTTGAGGATGCTTCCTTATAAATATGACCAATAATGGTTCAGTTGTTCTTGTAAAGATCAAGATTTTTAAAGATGTTTCAAATATCTTCCTTTGTAAAACTTTGATCATCCAATGTGACCAAAACCTAGGCTTGGGGGTCATGATTTGAAAAAAAAACTTGAATCTACACCACCTGAGGGTGCATCAATATAAATAAGACCAATCATGGCTTAGTTATTCTTGAGATGATTTTTTCCAATTTTTCCCTACATAAAACTTTGCTTGTCCATTTTGGCCCTAAATAATCCACAGGGGTCATGATTTGAACAAATTGGGCATCGAACCTACCTGAAGATTATTCCACTTGAGTTTCTTGGCCCTTTGGTTCTTGAGAAGAAGACTTTTAAAAGATGCCACTTAATTTTCACAAATACATAATTGTTCCCACTTTAAAGAGGGCATGGTCATTCATTTGAATAAATTTGGTTCCCCCTCAACCAAGGATGGCAAGTTTGGTTGAATTTGGCCCAGTGATTCTTGAGGAGTAAAAACAATTGAAAAGTTTACAGATGACAGAGAGATGGACACCAGACAAAATGTGAACAGAAAATGTCACTTGAGCCTTTGGCTCAGGTGAGCTAGAATGATTTCACACTTCAGGATTCTTTCAAGTTTCCTTTCTGGCACAATGGTTTTTAAAAATATTTCCCCCATTTAATCCTTTTCTTGATTATCTCCCATTACAAAGGGGTCCTTTACATTGAACAAATTCTTTAAACCAAGGATGTTTTATGACAACTTTGATCCAAACTGGTCCAGTGATTCTGGAGAAAAAAATTGAAAAAGGTGAACAGCTTACAGACAGACAACAGATGATCAGAACAGTTCACATGGACCTTGAATCATGTGAGCTTGACTCAGAATTTACATTACTTTAAATGTATAAAGAAAAAATCTTGAAAAATCTAAACATATTTAATTATGAATTAAAAAACCATCTGATTAAAGCTATCTTACTTTTAACAAAATTAAAAAATATTTGACAAAAATTGGCATAAAACATGTTCTTACCCACAACAAATTTTACAAGTCATCAAGAAGTTTATGCTAAATAAGACATTTATTTGATATTACAAATTAGGGATATAATAAAATGATTTTGGCTGTCCCTAGTAAGTTCTATATGTTTCTTACTGTAAACACAAAGAAAAACTAGTGCTAATTGTAACGGGAACCGTATTCCCCGTAAGCTTCATTAAATAAGACAAACTCTGTGCATTTTTTACTTTAACAAGGATACCAATAATATTCAAATTTTAGCATTGTACCCAAGCGCATGTGAATGCATGTGCGTTATGACCATATCATCTTGTCTACACTATCTATATATTTTAATATACTATATATAAAAGCATTCAGTCAAAAGAAATAAAAATAATTTATTCAAGTGTATTTTTACTAATACTGCGTGCACGTGCATGATGACCCTATTTTCTTTTAGAAGTCCCTTACATCTATCTATGTTCTAAATCCCATCCGGTTTGGTTGAAAAACAAGGGAGTTATAGCCATTTCAAGTTTCAGCCAATCAGATTGCAGCACACGTGCATATGCGTGATTTCATGATTTTTTTTTCTATACCATATTGTAGGATATCTTAATGCATGACTATATTTTAAATTTCAAAGAATTTCGTCAAAAAACAAAGGAGATATAGCCATTTAAAGTTTCAGCCAATCAGATTGCAGCACGCGCACACGCGCATGCTTTCATGAAAATCCTTTTATATCATGCTGTAGATCTTTATAATATAGGACTATGTTCAAAATTTCAAAGGATTATGACAAGAAACAAGAAAGATATTGAGACTTTAGTTTCAGCCAATCAGAGCGAAGCTCACGTGCATGCGCGTGAGATCTTGCTATTTTGACCATGCTATCTTGTCTATACTTCTAATGTATCCTTACATTATGAGTTTCAAAAAATTTCATCAAGAAATAGAAAAGTTACGGCAATATCCATTATTTTGGTCATTTCACGTGTTGCACGTGCACGGTCTTGCAAGCACGTGCGCGCAAAATGACCTTGATTCCGCAAATCTACATAACATGTCTACTGACCCTAAAAAGGTTTTACCTACATCGGACGAACAGTTTACAAGATCACTCCCGGACAAAAAAGTACCCAGGAAGAAGAAGAAGAAGAAAAATAATAATAATAAGAAACAGAGTAAAAACAATATGTTCCCAAACTTCGTTTGGGGAACATAATAAAGAACAAAACCACACATAACCTCTAACCTCAATCACACAAACACATATAACTCTATACACTGTCACTTGCTCTATGATATATGAAGTCTTTGATTGAAATACTACAAAAATATCTCTGTGTTATATATGGTTCTTCCACTGTTTATCAAGATGATGATGATGGAGTGATGTAATGTAATGGCTTGTTCATGAGACAATGAGATTCAAGTCTCAACTGCCAGTTTTCCCAGTATTGGTGCTCCGGAATGCAATCTTCAGCAAGTTTTCGCATGTTTCCCAAATAATTTTTCTAAACATTTTGCAGTAAAATCCATCATGCTAAAGATACATTTTTTTGTCCAGAATGTTTTCTTCCCTCAGTGATTTCTCCAACCCAGACATTTCCTCTAGCTGTCACTTTGTCATGCTTACTGATCCAGTGTTGGAGAAAATATAACATTTTTGTTTACTAGATCAATAAATTTTCATGTATTTTACCAATCTATACAGACATCTGACAACCTTTATGATAATGGGAATAACACATTAAGGTAGATCTTCATACAGGTAACTTCTGATTTTACTTCAACTTTTTGACCGTGTTAGTGAACCTCTGATGATTCTGCTTTTCCCATGTGAATGGCGGTTTCTGACAAAGTACTGTGGGGGGTTGAGTGAGGAGTACTGTGGGACACAGTTGGATGTTCTATGGTGGTAGAATGGACACCAGCAAGACTTGCAGCAGCTGCAGCTGCTGCTGCTGCAGGGTTAGGGAAAGGATACCCTGCTCCATTCATTCCCTCAGGGTATCCTGGAAATCCAAAAGGTGGACGCACAGTGCCTGATAAAAAAAATATTTTTTTTCATTTTACTAAGTGGAAGAGATGTTTTTATCAAATTAATCTGAATATATTCAACTTTTTTTTTAATATGTGTTTTGTTTATACATGTTAAAATTTTAGGATGAAATGAGAGAAAAATTTAATTAATCACTAAAAGGACAAGAGGTCGACGGGCCACATTGTTCACCAGAGCACTGTGGCTAGGAAAAAAGCAAAAAAAAAAAAACAACAACAAAAGTAAAAATAACTGTATTCAATAAATAAATCTATATCTCCAGTAAAAATTCGTCAATGGTCATAAAACGAACATATTGAAATCCAACACAATCAATTTCTTTAACAAATGATCAAGATAATTTAAAATAAATCCAGTTATATTGGGGTTGTTTAAGAACAAATCCTCAGCGTTGATACATTCCGCCACTTTTGTAACTGCGGTAAACAAGGGACACAACCTGCATTTTTTTCATGAGCTTTTGTACTTTCAATCAATGAAATCAGGGTTTATAAAGTGTTTATGTGTGTAAATCAGATATAACAAAATACCAACAACAAATTAATTTGTACGAGGATTTAATAACCTTTTAATAGGATATTAAAATTCCCGATATTCAAAAATGACTTTTGTTGCGATCGATCAGCACCGACACGCAAAATTACTGATCGTGGCATTTGCCACGATAAGCATGACAAGGGTTAAAACTCCTGTCCAAGAGGCCTAAAATTCATAATTTTGCTTGTTTCAAGAATTTTTCACTCATACTGAGATACCCTTTGCTGGTGAAGGGATGTATATTTCACTTGGCACTCAGAACCATTGAGAAGTGAAGGATCTTTTTGAGTCTCAATTTCTGCTTAATACGCGGAGAGAAAATTACGCAGATTTCTTAGACTGTCACTATATTCCTTACATTTATATCTAATACGCTTGGACAAATTTCCGCGGAAAATTTGTGACCATGTACATAGCATAAATTAATACCATGTGGAAAAAAAGTACTTCTACAGTATATTAATAAAGAACATCTATTATCTGATTACAAAAACATGTTTTAACAATATGGTTTTTATCATTTTATAATACCACAGCTTTTGGCAACCCGACATCATCAATTATGTGCTTTAAATCTTTCTCATTTTTAGCGATTAAGAAGCATGAAACAAAGACGGATCATAACAAAATTAACTGCTTAATTCCAAACAAATGTATTTCCAATTTTCGTATTTTCATACTAGCAAAACGCGAGACGTATTTTAAACTAAAAATCCGTACAAAATACGGCGTAAGAGTAAAAAGGTCTGGAGTCTACAGCAAACGCTCTAGCCACTGTGTCCCATGAGCGACACATGAAAAAGTAATCTTTGCTCTCATCATAACTACATGTATGCACTTAATTTTCCATCTGCAAAATATCTAGTAGCAGAGAAAATTTTCAAAGAAATCATACATTGTATTTTCAAAGAAATTGTACATTTCATTGTTACAAACATACCAGCAGAAAAATACTCCTTATTGACACAATTGCGTAGACTGTCAGGAATTCTCCCAACAATTGCTCTTCGGATCTCCCCAGCTGCCATTTCACGAAGTTCTGTCACACTCTGCTCACTGTAGAATGATGAATGAGGGGTGCAGATCAAATTTGGACAGTCCTTTAATGGACCTGACAAAAAAATTTTTTAAAACATAAGACAAATTGGTATAAAATCACTCAAATAAAGTGCCCCGCCACTAAGGCTGGCTTAATTCAGGATTCGATCGATTCAGTGTGGTCTTGGTTCAGAATGATTTGGTTCATTTCATTATACCCTTTTCACTTGAAAAGTGGGAGGGTTTATAGTGAACTTGATGTCCATCTCTCTGTATGTCCATCTCTTATGCTTTTGGGTACCCATCTCTTTTTTGCAACACCTCTTATACCACTGATTGAAATTTAAAGAAACTTTCACAGAATCTTTGTTACATAGTGCCATTGTAACAGATGGACAGACATACAGACGGATGGACATCCTATCACTTTCCCATTATAATAATATGGGAGGTCAGGGGTATCATTTAGCGAGCTCAGTACTCAACAGTACCTCTAGTTTAAACTAGAACTGTCCAAATGGAATAAAATACCCCCCCCCTCCCCCCGATGGGTTTTTCAGAAGTGCTTAATCATGAATATTTTATGGATCTAAGAGAAGAGAGAAATGCTAAAGCATTTTTAGTGCAAATGTAATTGCTCATTATATTTTTTATAAATGAAATGAAGGCGCAGCCTAATAAAAACTAGAACTGTCCAAACAGGACAAAATATCAAAATACTCCCCGCTGGGTTTTTCAGAGGTAAGTTTTTCCATAATAAAGATATGCATCAAACATGAATCATACAATTTTTCTTCCAGTGACCTTGAACTTGCAAAGATGACCTTGGGTCAAGGTCATGACACACCACTAGGTCATCGGCAATCTTGGTGTGAAATGAGAACCTACCAAGTTTATCCATAAGAAAGATATGGACTGGACATGAATTATGAAAGTTTTCTTCCAGTGACCTTGAACTTCCCCAAATGACCTTGGGTCAAAGACATGACACACCCTTAGGTCATGGGCAATCTTGGTGTGAAATGAGAACCTACCAAGTTTATCCATAAGAAAGATATGGACCGGACACGAATTATGAAAGTTTTCTTCCAGTGACCTTGGACTTCCCCAAATGACCTTAGGTTAAGGTCAAGACACACCCTTGGGTTATGGGCAATCTTTGTGTGAAATGAGAACCTACCAAGTTTATCCATAAGAAAGATATGGACCGGACACAAATTATGAAAGTTTTCTTCCAGTGACCTTGAACTTCCCCAAATGACCTTAGGTCAAGGTCATGACACACCCTTGGGTCATGGGCAATCTTTGTGTGAAATGAGAACCTACCAAGTTTATCCATAAGAAAGATATGGACCGGACACAAATTATGAAAGTTTTCTTTAAGTGACCTTGAACTTCCCCAAATGACCTTGGGTCAAGGTCATGACACACTCTTGGGTCATAGGCAATCTTTGTGTGGAGTAGTAGATTCTAATGTTCCTCCGTAAGAAAGATATGGACCGGACATGTTTGCACAGACAGACGGACAGCTTGACGCATTACTATCGCATAAGCTCTTCTGGTCTCTGACCAGTGGAGCTAAAAAATGTACTTTGCCCATATTGCTTTAATATTGATCAGTAGATTTCAGTATTGGTTGTTGACGAGGAAAGGGGGTATGGGGCGTGTACAGAATGATCGGAATCAAGAAGAAAAGATTACATCAGTGTAAGTTATTACTAATCAAAGTAGAATACTTGTTTTCCGCAAAATAATTTAATATTCAGATGTACGTCAGTGCCTACTTATTTTTGTCTTAGTGTAGAAAGGTCAATATTTATGATAAAAAAGTATGAAAATTAAACAAAACCTCATATTTCTCGTTTATTTTATCACAAAGGTATACTTTTTTCGTTACTACAAAAATAAAAAGATAATTCATTTCTTCAAAACTTATGAATTACAACATTTTCACACAAAGACTTTTTAAGATACTGCCTATCATGCATGACGCAAAATACGACAAAAAATGGGGGTAATACTTACATTGTCCCCCATTATAATTTTTCATGCAAAATGAATTGCAATGAATTTGCCTTCATTTTGAAGATAAGTCAAATATTTTTCTTTTTTAGCACATTTTTCTGTAGAAAAATAATGTTTGTAAATAATCTATTTTTAGCATCTCACACTGTTTTTGCAGGTGCTCCTGTATAAAATTTAGCATATAAAGGTATTACTTTTTTGCCTTAAAATTTTAAGCAAGTGGCCAGGAAAGAAATGTCAAAGTTTTGAAAATTTCACACCAAGACTTTTTGGACATAGGTCCTCCCTTAAATCAAAATGCACTTGTCAAATCGGACAAGTGTCCAGCAATATTCACTTGTCCGTAATTTTTTTCACTGGTACTGGACAAGCGTTAATGTTGAGCCCTGATTAATGTTTCAAATAGGAGTGGAGAGAGTTATTGCAGCTTACTAGTGGAGAAACTAAATGGTTCATTTTCATGGACATCTAATGCTGCTGCTCGAATTCGGCCATCTTTTAATGCTGCTGCTAGGGCATGTTCATCCACCAGGCCTCCCCTTGCAGTGTTTATCAAAAATGCACCTGGAAAATACATGCAGGAAAGAGAACTTACAAAATGAATGAAGTATACAACAAGAGGCCCATAGGCCACAATGCCCTTCTTCAAAAGAGGTAGATTTTCTCTTATAAAATTTACCATACCAAATTTGAACTTGATTGAGCAACCGTAAAAAAAGTTATTAGAAAAAAAACAGAAAATTTGTGGATGGAAGAATGACAGACGGACAGACTTTTAAACAAAATTGATGAAAAGCAGGCACGTAGCATCGTTTTTGAAAGAAGGGGGGGGGGGGGCAGCCAGAGAATTTTTTTTCATATACCTGTAAAAATTGACAAGCAAATAAAAAAAAAAAAAAAAAAGAAAAAAGAAAAAAAAAAAAAAGAAGAAATTGCTCAAACTCGAAAATCCTATTTTGTGGGGGGTGGGGTGGAGGGGGGACTTTCATCAATGCCAACGTTCTTCCACTACCAATTGTTTTGCAAACAATACTAGCCCCCATGTTGCTACATGCCTGCAAAGCATCAAATTGGTCACAAAAATTAGCTTTTTCTTTAAAAAAAAAAGTACAAAAACGAAAACACAAGATTTCCAAAGTATAAAAATTATGATATTTTGAAACAAAGATAACCACCATTTTCGCTAGCTAAGGGCTTGAAAAGATGGATAAACCGAAATGGCACGTAAACCAATTATTTATGTAAATTACTTAATCCAAACCAAACCAGCAGTCTCTGTCGAGACTGAAGCTCTACTGGTTTGTACTTATAAAAAAGAAAGAGAAAAGTAGCAGTTGGGATATAAAACTTTACAAAAGCAATAAATAGAATAATGACAAAAACCGATATACAGAATTATGTATATTAATGTAGTCTACTTGTGTGCCAAGTTATATTGAAATCAGACCAAAACTGTAGGAGGAGTAGCATTTTAAATGTATTTCAAAGAAATTTCTTTTTTTTTTAAGTAACAACAGCAACACCGTTCATTGAAACAAAAATCTATATACAGAATTATGTATCTTAGTGTAGTCTACTTGTGTGCCAATGTTATATTGAAATCAGACCAAAACTGTAGGAGGAGTAGCATTTTGAATGTTTTTCACAGAAATTTATATTTTTAGTAACAACGGCAACACCGTCCTTTGAAATCAAAAACCAATATACAGAAATATGTATCTTAGTGTAGTCTACTTGTGTGCCAAGTTATAATAAAATCAGACCAAAACTGTAGGAGGAGTAGCATTTTGAAAGTATTTTTTTTTAAAAATTCTATTTTTAGTAACAATGGCAACACCGTTCATCGAAATCAAAAACCACTGCACAGAATTATGTATCTTTGTGTAGTCTACTTGTGTGCCAAGTTATATTGAAATCAGATTTAAACTGTAGGAGGAGTAGCATTTTGAATGATTTTCACAAAAAATTCTATTTTTAGTAACAACGGCAACACCGTTCATCGAAATCAAAAACAGATAAATAGAATTATGTATCTTAGTGTAGTCTACTTGTGTGCCAAGTTATATTGAAATCTGACCAAAACTGTAGGAGGAGTAGCATTTTGAATGATTTTCACAAAAAATTCTATTAACAACGGCAACACCATTCATGGAAATCAAAAACCGATAAATAGAATTATGTATCTTAGTGTAGTCTACTTGTGTGCCAAGTTATATTGAAATCTGACCAAAACTGTAGGAGGAGTAGCATTTTGAATGATTTTCACAAAAAATTCTATTAACAACGGCAACACCATTCATGGAAATCAAAAACCGATAAACAGAATTATGTATCTTAGTGTAGTCTACTTGTATGCCAAGTCATATTGAAATCAGACCAAAACTGTAGGAGGAGTAGCATTTTGAATGATTTTCACAAAAATGTCTATTTGTAGTAACAACCGCAACACCGTTTATCGAAATCAAAAACCTATATATACAGAATTATGTATCTTAGTGTAGTCAACTTGTGTGTGAAGTTATATTGAAATCAGACCAAAACTGTAGGAGATGTAGCATTTTGAAAGTATTTTACAAAAAATTCTATTTTAAGTAACCAAGGCAACACCATTCATCGAAAATTTAAACAAGAGGCCCAGGGGCCACATAACTCACCTGAGAAAATCGGCTAGGAAAAAGCACAAATCAGATAGAACTGAAAAGTTTACTAAGGGGGGGGGGGGGGGCTTGAATTTTTATACTACTTTAGAATGCCTTCATATTACTACAGCATATGACTTTGCTGTTCTTGATAAAAAGATTTTTATGCGCCCGGATCGATAGATTTGAGGCGTATATTGTTTTTGTCCTGTCTGTCTGTCTGTTTGTTTGTTTGTCTCCAAAACTTTAACCTTCGCCATAACTTTTGAACCATGAAAGGTAGAAACTTCATATTTGGTATGCATACTTCACTAATGGGTTGCTTTCAATTGACACCAATACTAATGACTTTGTGACCTTGAATGTGACCTATATGCTAAAAATAGCTTTTCTGTCTGCAAACTTTAACCTTCACCATAACTTTTGAACCAAGAAAGATAGAGACTTCATATTTAGTATGCATACTACACTAATAAAGTTCTTTCGAATGACATCAAGGTAAATGACCTGGTGACCTTGACTGTGACCTATATGCTAAAAATAGCTTTTTCGTAACTTTCACCATAACTTTTGAACCATAAAAGATAGAGACTTCATATAAGGTGTGCATACTCAACTAATCAAGTTCTTTCCAATGACATCAAGGTCAATGACCTGGTGACCTTGACTGTGACCAATGCTAGTATGCTAAAAATAGCTTTTAAGATTTTTGTTGCCGCCGGGCGCATTGTGTTTCACAAACACATCTTGTTTAAAAACATTTTCTTCCTATATATAACTTCATAATAATTTGAGTTTGATTCTCCATTGTTTCTCTCCCTACCCCATAGGACCATGATTGAAAAAATTTAAATCTTCAATACATAAGAATGCTTACATGTCAATATGATGAAACATAACTTTTCTGTTCTTGGGATTTTCCCCTTTATTTTTCTATGTAAAACTTTGATCCACCAATGTGGCCCCATCCTACCCCTGGGAGTTATGATTTGAACAAATTTAATTCTACACTACAGGAAGATACTTCCATATAAATACTGGTATCACTAATCATGGCTTTGCTATTTTTGAGAAGAATTTTCGGTCACCTGAGTGACTCAGGTGACCTACTGCTATCTGTTTTTCGTCCGTCACTGTGCGTTGTCCGCCGTCCATTGTGTGTTAACATTTGAACATTTTCAGCTTCTTCTCTGACAACACTGAACCAATTTCAACCAAATTTTATATACAGCATCTATGGGTGAAGGGAAAAAAATCGTGAATTTTATGGTCCCCGCCCCCCTGTGGCCTGAGGGGTGGTGCAAAAACCACTAAAATTCATGAAATCTTTAAAAATCTTCTTCATTACTCCTGGACATTAAGCAGGCAAACTGTTGATGTGAATGTAATGAGCATTGGGTCCTCTACCAAAATTGTGAAATTCATGACCCCAGGGTCAGGGGTTCTAGTGCTAGGGTGGGGCTCTATTGATTATATAGCGAAAATGCATTAAATCTTTGAAAATCTGCTGCTCTGTTCCTGGGTATTAAATAAACTAACTAAGTACATAGTTATGCTGAGCAAGAATGCCTCTTACAAAATTGTGAATTTTATGGCCCAAGGGTCAGGGGTTCTGGTATTAGGGTGGGGCTCTATTGATTATATAGTGAAAATGCATTATTTCTTTCAAAATTGTCTTCTCTGCTCCTGGGTAGTAAATAAACTGACTTAGTATATAGTTATAATGTAGCAATAACAGGCAATTTTTAAAATAATTTTGAAACCACACTTATTTTACATCAAAAGAAAATGCATTATTTCTTTCAAAATTGTCTTCTCTGCTCCTGGGTAGTAAATAAACTGACTTAGTATATAGTTATAATGCCTCATTCAAATTTATGAATTTCATGACCCTTGTTTCAGAGGTTTTACTATTTTGTGTAAGGGGGGGGGGCTCTTTTGATTATATATTGAAAATACATTAATTTTTTGAAAATTGTTTTCTTTACTCCTGGGTATTATGCTAATTATCCACGTTTATATATTTATGAAGTAAGGTGCATCTAGCAAAATGGTTAATTTCCTGCCCACTGGGGGGGGGGGGGTTACATGGTCTGAAAATAAATTAATGCTTTGAAATCTGCTCTTTGGTATTAATCAGCCATTTATGATGAAATAAAATTTATAATAAAATTTCCAAAATTGAAATATGTGGCCTCAGGGTCAGTGGTTCCTTAACAGGGTGCATAACTGGTTATAAAGTGGAAGTGCATTTTCTCTTTGTTATTCTGATCTACCTCTGGGTATTAAGTAAATAGAGTAAGCATGCTTAGTTTATAATTATGATAAGCAATGGTGACTCTTTCCAAATTTTCAGAATTTCATGGCCTCTGGTTTAAAACACCAACCAATTCAATTGATGCAAAGTTGTTACATTATACTCAGGTGACCTATAAGGGCCTCTTATTTTTAATATATTTTAATGTAAAACTTAGATCCCCCATTGTGGCCCCACCCTATCCCTGGGGGTTATGATTTAAACAAACTAGAATCTACACTACATGAGGATGATTCCATATAAATATCACTAATCATGGCTTTGAAGTACTTGAGAAGACAATTCTAAAAAATTTCCCTATCTAGTCCTATGTAAAACTTTGATCAACCATTGTGGGCCCACCCTACCCCCGGGGGTCATGATTTGAACAAACTTGAATCTACACTACCTGAGGATGCTTCCACATGAGTGTCATCTTTCCTGGCCCAGTGGTTCTTGAGAAGAAGATTTTTAAAGATTTTTCCTATACACTGTATATATTCCTATGTAAAACTTGGATTGACCATTGTGGCCCCACTCTACCCCCGGGGGTCATGATTTGAATAAACTTGAATCTACACTTCATGAGGATGCTTCCATATGAGTTTCATCTTTCCTGGCCAAGTGGTCCTTGAGAAGATTTTTAAAGATTTTTCCTATACATTCCTATGTAAAACTTTGATCGGCCATTGTGGCCCACCCTTGCCCCGGGGGTCATGATTTGAACAAATTTAAATCTACACTACTTGGGGATGATTCCACATGAGTGTCACCTTTCCTGGCTCAGTGGTTCTTGAGAAGAAGATGATTTTAAAGAATTTTCCTATATATGTCTATGTAAAACATTAGTCAGCCATTGTAGCCCCGCCCTACCCCCAGGGGTCATGATTTGAACAAACTTGAATCTACACTACCTGAGGATGTTTCCAAATAGATATGTTCAATTATGGTTTTGTTATTCTTGAGAAGAAGATTTTTAAAGAATTTTCCTATATATTTCTATGTAAAACTTTGATCAGCCATTGTGGCCCTGCCCTACCCCTGGGGGTCATGATTTGAACAAACTTGAATCTACACTACCTGAGGATGCATCCATATAAATATGATCAATTATGGCTTTGTTATTCTTGACAAGAAGATTTTTAAAGAATTTTCCTATATATGTCTATGTAAAACATTAGTCAGCCATTGTAGCCCCGCCCTACCCCCGGGGGTCATGATTTGTACAAACTAGAATCTACACTACCTGAGGATGCTTCCATATAAATATGATCAATTATGGCTTTGGCATTCTTGAGAAGAAGATTTTTAAAGAATTTTCCTATATATTTTTATGTAAAACTTTAGTCGGCCATTGTGGCCCCGCCCTACCCCCGGGGTCATGATTTGAACAAACTTGAATCTACACTACCTGAGGATGCTTCCATATAAATATAATCAATTATGGCTTTGTTATTCTTGAGAAGAAGATTTTTTAAAGAATTTTCCTTTATATTTCTATGTAAAACTTTGGTCGGCAATTGTGGCCCTGCCTTACCCCCGGGGGTCATGATTTGAACAAACTTGAATCTACACTACCTGAGGATGTTTTCCCTTAAGTTTCATCTTTCCTGGCACAGTGGTTCTTGAGAAGAAAATTTTTAAAACATACCATCAAATTTTCATTAAATTCCCAATTATCTCCCCTTGAATAAGGGCGTGGCCCTTCATTTGAACAAACTTGAATCCCCTTTACCTAAGGATGCTTTGTGGCAAGTTTGGTTGAAATTGGCCCAGCGGTTTTTGAGAAGAAGTCGAAAATGTGAAAAGTTTACAGACAGACAGACGGACGCCGGACAAAATGTGACCAGAAAAGCTCACTTGAGTCTTCAGCTCAGGTGAGCTAAAAAATCAAAAATTAATTATTCTTTAGACTATAAAATTCTAAGCGAGACATGGCTGCAACTTGTTGCAAATATATAAAATTTGAAATGTACACATTTTTAATTAATTTTAATTATATTATACAATACTAATTCAGTCTTAATTATACACTAAAACATCAATTTGTTTTAATTACATTACACCAATTGAAAGATCTTTATCTGAACTACAGTCATCAAGAACTCTTAATTAACACAACCAACTATAAGGCCATTTCTTTTTGCCCAACTCCCAAGAGATAAATTAAGATAATACTGCATGATCATATCTAGAGATGCTCTTTTCCAGTTAACTCCCAACAATGAACTCATTAATTTCTCTCTAATTTGACATGCACATTTCTGCTATCAAAAATTCTCCTTGACCAGTGCTTGATAATTATGCCCATGGGACAAACTGAATTCCTCTCAAATCATTAACATTTGTTACAGAATTTGCTGTAAAGTATATGATGAAAAAATAAGTTTTTACTTAATTTAACATTTTTTAATAAGGATACAACTATATTTTTACATTTTTCAGGATTATGAAATTTAAAATTTTAAAGACTTAGTTTTTTTAAAACATCAATTGAATTAAAGGTCACAGTGACCTTGAAATAGGTCGTGACACACCGTCTACCCAAGAGCATAAATTGTCCAAGTTTGATGATTGTAAGTCTAATAGTTTTCTAGTAATGAGCCAAACAAAATCACAAAATAAAAAAGAAGAAACGCCTGTAAAATGCAGAAAAATCAACCAATCATGATGAAAATCCCAGGTGCACACCTTCATATGGTGAATAATAAGTGTATAAATTTTCAGACAAATCCATCCAACAGTTTCTGAGAAACGGTCCAGACAAAATCTTGTCTACAGACAGACGGACATGGTGATTCCAATATACCCCCCTAAACTTCATTTGCGGGGGTATAATTAATCAATAGTTTCTCAGGCACCGCCGCATCAGTTCAAAAACGGCCGCATTTATCAATTTTATTGACATATTGAAAAGGGAAGTAACTCTATTTTCCATTTTTCCAAGTTGAAAAAGAAAATCGAGTTATTCCCCTTTTCATAAATGCTAAGAAAGACATTTGTATTAGAAAAACAATATATTTCTTCTAAATCTAAAGTATTTTATCAGTTAACTTTTAAATAAATGTTTGGAATAACATTATTTAATGTTGAATACATATAACTAATTTCAGAGAACAAAACTTAAGAATTAGTAGATATGATCAGTTTACTGCACAAATGACTTACAAAAAAAGGTGTAAAACCTGCTTCAAAAAAAAAAAAAAAAAAAAAAGCCTGCCTCCCGCATTGAATTTTGATTTTTTTGGCCTGGGAAACTATTAATTAATTTTTTTTGGCCTAACCACGTCAACACTGTTCATCAAAATCTGATGCACTAAATTGTATCTTAGTGTACAGTAAAAATTCTATGTAGATGTATTTCAATTTACCTGTAGCTGTCTTACCTGGCCGCATTTGTTTGATGGTATAGTCATTAATGAGGTGATGATTATGTTCATTCAGGTTACAGTGTAGACTTACACAGTCACTTTGAAACAAAAGATCTTGTAAAGTATATACTCTAGTAATGCCTGAAATTAAAAAAAACAGATCAAGATTAATCATTAACTTAGTGCCCATTTGATTTTAAGTCCTCCAGTAAATACTAGTGCTGGGGATTGAGACTGAAAAATTGTATTGTGATATATTTAAATACTCCATTCAGTATTTTAATATATCACAATATAAAATTCCTAATAATTTTCACTTTTCCCCCATGTTAAATGAAAATATAAATGCCAAAAATATGTATTCTCGAGTTGATATTGACATTGCCTGTGTCGAGGAAGAATGGCTGGCTGAGTTTGTTTTGACACAAGAACTTTTAAGATCATGTTGCATGATCAGATACAGCTTTAACTCTAGGTGGTTTTGTGTAATTGCTGTTGTCTTTCATTTCTGATCACATTTTGTGTCATCTGCCCCCATATTTTACTTAAGCAAGAGCACCGCTAAGCGGAGTGGAACATCACTGGTAATGGCAATATCTCATGAGATATAAATTCTCAAGAGGAGTGTTGAAGATTGATTGTACTATGTATGTTGTTTAATGTCCCTCTTGAGAATTTTTCACTCATATGGAGACACCACCACTTGCCACTTGCTGGTGGGGAGCTGCAAATTTTGTCCTATACTTGCCACTTTTGGCCATTGAGCAGTGAGGGATATTTTTTTGTGCCAGCTCCCAGCTTCTGCGACATGGGCCCTCGGTTTACACATTTAATCCAAGGGACCAGTCTCCACATCCCACAGTGGGATTCAAACAGGCAACGTGAAGATCAACTCTACTATAAAATAAGATGAAAATAACATGTATTGCAGCACTTTTCTCCTGGAATAACCTTTCTGCATGAACTTCTCAATTATGTTTTTGACATCTGACCCCCAATCTCTTTTCCTTTCAGACCCATCTTTTTTTATTAGTCTTGCTAATGGTAAGATTCCCTATTTCAAGCCTTTCACTTGCTAGCAAAGTGTACTTCAGAAGTGTAGGCATGCTTAGCATCTAACAAAAATTAAAGAGAGAGAGAGAGAGAGAGAGAGAACAATCAAAGGAATTTACGCCTGCTGTTCAATTCAATTTATTTATAATGAATACAAGCAAATTCAAAGAATTGTGGTCCCCCGCTTGCAGTGTCTTTTTAACCTCTGAACGGTAATGGCTAGGGCTTTCATACTTCACATATGTAATCCTTGTGAGAAAACCTTTCATTGCATACCAACAACTTTCACCCTTTGACCTTAACCTTGGAGTTTGACCTACTTTTAAAAAACAAACATTGACCATAACTTTTGAAGGGTTAGGACTAGGACTTTCATACTCCGCATATTTAATCCTTTTGACAAGACCTTTCATTGAATATCAAGAATTTTAACCCTTTGACCTTGACCTTGGAGTTGACCTACTTTTAACAAGAGGCCCATGGGCCTTATAGGTCACCTGAGTATTGTGTAACAACTTTCAAAAATTAAATTTGGTTTGTGTTTTAAACCAGATGCCATGTAATTCACAATTCACAATTTTGAAAGAGGCACCATTGCTTATCATAATTATTAACTTAGCATGCTTACTCTATTTACTTAATACTTAGAGGTAGATCAGAGTAACAAAGAGAAAATGACTTCCACTTTAAAACCAGTTGTGCACCTCACACCAAAGGAACCACTGACCCTGGGGCCACATATTTCAAAATTTTGCAAATTTTATCATAAAATGGTTGATTAATGCCAAAGAGCAGATTTCAAAGCATTAATTTATTTTCAGACTATATAACTCCCCCCCCCCTCCTTGACCCAGGTGGAGAGGGGGGGGGGAGCATAAAAAAAATAACCATTTTGCTAGATGCACCTTTCTTCGTCATAAATAAATATACTTGGATCATTGGCATAAAACCCAGGAGCAAAGGAAAAGATTTTCAAAGAATTAATGTATTTTCACAATATAATCAATAGAGCCATACCCTATCACCAGAACCCCTGACCCTGGGGCCATAAAATTCACAATTTTGGAAGAGGCACTCTTGCTCATCATAACTATGTACTTAGTTTACTTGATACCCAGGAGCAGAGAAGAAGATTTTCAAAGAATAATGATTTTTCACTACATAATCAAAAGAGCTCCGCCCTACCACCAGAACCCCTGACCCTGGGGTCATAAAATTCACAATTTTGGAAGAGACATTCTTGCTCATCATAACTATGTACTTAGTTAGTTTATTTAATACCCAGGAGCAGAGAAGAAGATTTTCAAATAAATAATGCATTTTCATTATATAATCTATATAGCCCCGCCCCAGCACTTGAACCCCTGACCTTTGGGCCATGAATTTCATAATTTTGGTAGAGGACTCAAAGCTCATTACATTCATGCCAACAGTTTGCCTGCTTGATGTCCAGGAGTAAAGAAGAAAATGTTTTAAGATTGCAATAATATTAATGGTTTTGGCCCCACCCCTCAGGCCCCAGGGGGGCGGAGACCATAAAATTCACAATTTATGTTCCCCTTATCCATAGATGCTGTATACCAAATTTGGTTGAAATTGGTTCAGTGGTTTCAGAGAAGAAGCTGAAAATGTTCAAATGTTAACACACGACGGACGAAAACAGATAGCAATAGGTCACCTGACTTACACAGGTGACCTAAAAACTTTAACCTTGTCCATATAACTCTTGAACGGTAAGGGCTAGGGCTTTCATACTTCACATATGTAATATTTGTGACAAGACCTTTCTTAAGAAACCAACAACTCTGACCCATTGACCTAAGAACTTGACCTACATTTCAAAAACTTATCCTTGGCCATAACTTTTGAACAGGTGGTTCTAGGACTTTCATATTTTACAATCGCATTTCTTGTGAGAAGACCCTAAATTGGGTACCAAAATATTTAATTTGCATTTAAGAAAAGTTTAATCTTCGGTATGTTGTCATATCAGGTTATCATTGTTTCACAAACACATCTTGTTCCTTATAACTTTCGATTGAGAAGATGGTGACATCTCTGCCCCCTACATAAAAGATAAACTATGTTAACATGCAAGATAATTATGTCTACATGCAAGATAATTATGTTGACATGCAAGTTACAAATCTTATAATAGAATCTGATTTTAATATGGTTAAATCACTTACGTAAGCCCGTATCTGACATCGTAGATGCAAGATAATTATGTCAACATGCGACTTATTTATGTCAACATGCAAGATAATTATGTAGACATATACTTATTTATGTCAACATACAACTTAGTTATGTCAACATGCAAGTTATATTTTTACATACAAGATATTCAACTTACATATCTTGCATATTAACATAATTATCTTGCATGTTGACATAATAGAGTTGCATGTTGACATAATTATTTTGCATGTCGACATAAATTAGTCGCATGTTGACATAATTATCTTGCATGTTGATATAAATAAGTTGCATGTTGACATAATTATTTTGCATGTCAACATAAATAAGTTGTATGTTGACATAATTATTTTGCATGTCAACATAAGTTGCATGTTGACATAATTATCTTGCATGTTGACATAAATAAGTCACATGTTGACATAATTATCTTGCATCTTACATCTACAATGTCAGATACAGGCATTAGTTAATTTACCCCTATCTAAATTATGTTTTCTTATGATTGGTTACTTGCATGTCAACAAAATTAACTTGCATGTTGATATAAATATGTTGCATGTCTTCATAATTATGTTGCAATGTTAACACAATTTATCTTGCATGTAGGGGGCAGAAATATGCCACCATAGAGAAGAGATAGGGCTTTCATATTTGACATGTGCATTACCTGCGCCAAGATATTTCAAAGCATGCTATGATTTCTGACCCCTTGACCTTCACGATTGACCTTATTTTTTAAAAATTCGGTGACAATTTATAATAGGTAGTTCATAACAAGAGGCCCATGGGCCACATCGCTCACCTGAGCACTAAGGGTAGGAAAAAGTAGAAAATGGCTTTTTATTGTAAAGTTTAAATCCAAAAGTGTCCCATGACCAATCATGGATTTGCTATTTTTAGAAAATGATTTTTAAAGAATTTTCCTATATATATCTTTAAAAACTTTGGTCGGCCATTTTGGCCCCGCCCTACCCCTGGGGGTCATATGGAATTCATCATATATAAATATGATGAATTATGGCTTTGTCATTCTTGAGAAGAAGATTTTTAAAGAATTTTCCTATATATTTCTATGTAAAACTTTGGTCGGCCATTTTGGCCCCGCCCTACCCCTGGGGGTCATGATTTGAACAAACTTGAATCTACACTACCTGAGCATGCTCCCATATAAATATGATGAATTATGGCTTTGTCATTCTTGAGAAGAAGATTTTTAAAGAATTTTCCTATATATTTCTATGTAAAACTTTGGTCGGCCATTTTGGCCCCGCCCTACCCCCGGGGGTCATGATTTGTACAAACCTGAATCTACACTACCTGAGCATGGTCCCATATAAATATGATGAATTATGGCTTTGTCATTCTTGAGAAGAAGATTTTTAAAGAATTTTCCTATATATTTCTATGTAAAACTTTGGTCGACCGTTTTGGCCCCGCCCTACCCCTGGGAGTCATGATTTGAACAAACTTGAAACTACACTACCTGAGCATGCTTCCATATATATATGATGAATTATGGCTTTGTCATTCTTGAGAAGAAGATTTTTAAAGAATTTTCCTATATATTTCTATGTAAAACTTTGGTCTGCCATTTTGGCCCCGCCCTACCCCCGGGGGTCATGATTTGTACAAACTTGAATCTACACTACCTGAGCATGCTTCCATATAAATATGATGAATTATGGCTTTGTCATTCTTGAGAAGAAGATTTTTAAAGAATTTTCCTATATATTTCTATGTAAAACTTTGGTCGGCCATTTTGGCCCCGCCTTACCCCCGGGGGTCATGATTTGAACAAACTTGAATCTACACTACCTAAGGATGTTTCCCCATAAGTTTCATCTTTCATGGCACAGTGGTTCTTGAGAAGAAGATTTTTAAAATATGCCACCAAATTTTCATTAATTCCCAATTATCTCCCCTTGAATGAGGGCGTGACCCTTCATTTGAACAAACCTGAATCCCCTTCACACAAGGATACTTTGTGGCAAGTTTGGTTGAAATTGGCCCAGCGGTTCTTGAGAAGAAGTCGAAAATGTGAAAAGTTTACAGACAGACAGACAGACGGACAGACAGACGGACGCCGGACAAAATGTGATCAGAAAAGTTCACTTGAGCCTTCGGCTCAGGTGAGCTAAAAATGACATCTCACCCACAAAAACACCAAAAGTGGGGGACCACAATTCTTAGAATTTGCTTGTTTAATTTCATTTATCCACATGAAGGGACAAGGCTTTTCAATATTGCATAGATTACTCCCCTTCAATTGAAGAAGGTTTGTCTTCATTATATTTATATTTAGGATGTATTCCTAATTCAGATTGATTATGTTGATTATGCAGTAGTGTCAGCCATTTTACAGAACTCTTCTGTATTTTTCACCACAAAATACATGCAAGTCTTGTTTGCCCACTAACCTACTACTAACTCTAGTTTGAAGAATTTAGCTCACCTAATGATTTCTCAACTCCATCTTGCAGATAGGGATCATAAAATATAACATTGAATCCAAAAGCCTTGGCACGCAGGGCAACTGCAGAACCCACTCTACCTAAACAACAACAACAAGAAAAAAAAACATAGGTAATCAAAGATTACAAAACTCACATCGACGAATGTTATCAGTTTAGGTAATGCAAATCTCACATCATATTTTTTTAACAGTATTTATTTTGACAACAATATTCAAGCAAGTTCTGTTTAAATAGGTCTTAAAATTCTTTGGGGATTGACCTGTTCCAAAAACTTTAACCTTGTCACTCGTTTGGAAATAGTTGGTCAGATCCAGCATCCGAAGCAAGTTTCGATTATCCATCCTTAGATGTATCATCCATGCAAGTTTGGTCTGGGTAGGGGTTTATAGTTACTTGGGATTGGACCTGTTCCAAAAACTTTAACCTGGTCACTCATCTGGAAAGTGTAGGTCACATCCAGCATCCGAAACAAGTCTGGTAGTGTCCATCCCTCGATGCATCATCCATGCAAGTTTGGTCCGGGTAGGGCTATAGTTACTTGGGAATGGACCTGCTCCTTAAAATTTAACTGGGACGCAGACACCGGGGGTATAGCATAAGCTCATCTCGACGAAGATAAAAACTCTCACAATTAATTCCATTAAACTGGTAATTTTAATGGTAGTTTTACTAGCATTGAATTCTCATTTTGGATATCAGCACCTAGCCGTGCAAACAAAATAAACTGTGTGTTAAGTGCAGTATGATAATATTGAGCCTTTGGCCCAGATCTAGAAGAGCTATAGCACACTTGAAAAATTATATTGATCTGTCACGAAATATTTTATCTGATTCCAGCAAAATAGGAAAATGTTTCCTTGATTTAAGGTCTTCATTTGCTAAACCCCCCTTAATGAGGTTTGCTCCCCAGCTTTTCAGCAGATTTTTGTCTTGACCTCTATCTAAAAATTCTGAATAATGATTTAGTTTTTACAATAAATTTAGACTCTATAATGCTAATAATTAAACTATATTCAATTAAGACCCCATATGATTCAATTTCAAACCAAAAATATTTAGTGGGGAACTATAAGTTTGTGGAAGGTTTTACAGTAGAAAAAGATCAAGTTTTCCTCATTCAGTCATAAAATTAGCAATATTCATTGACAGATTTTTTCCAAAATGAGGATTTTGTCATTGAAGCTGCCTTGAAAAGTGCGGAAATTATCCCACCCAAATACAATGTGAAATTAAAACAGATGCTTTCAGATAATTTAAACACTATGAATATTCTGAATTATTATTTTTCTTTATTGTTCTAACTATCTGATTGGCTCAAACAAGATCACATGATTAAGTATAAAAAGTGTTATAGACTGGATGTTTCTATTTTAGAAATTTATAAACCTGCTGTTTCTAAAATTGGAAATGTTCTCCTGTGAAGCAACAATAGTGCTGACGTCACAATAGTCTTTATAAACTGGATATTTCTAATGGTATTCATTACTGTGAAGTCATAATGCAAATGACATAACAATACCTTACTGTAAACCAACTTTTATTCGCGACAATTTTATTTCGCGATTTACCAGGGGTAAACTACTTCGTGACGATTAATTTTCATGATTAAACTTTTCTATCTGTAGTTAAAACTGAACACGATTCATAAAAGGATGCTGATTTTTTTCCCGACCAACCTATAAATAGGGCAAGGCAGCCATAATTGTATATTATTATTTTTCTAGTTGTATCGTAGATAATGCTAACGTATGCCTATTTACGATTGTGTTCTTTAATAGACGTGTAGAGACTTTAAGGCCCAGTTCAAGGCGATGATTACAAGGCTCTCGCGATTTGTGAAAATTTCTCGCAGTGTAAAAGTTGGTTTACAGTATATGAGAAGGTGCTGAGTATCAGAAAGAAGGATTTATGACATTACTTAAAACAATCATAGCCTTTTGATTCGGTACAATCCCTAGATATATAACCTTATAGAAAGCATATGCTTTCTCTGAAATATTGGAAATGGCTATAATTGTATATTATTATTTTTCTGTCCGCCATTTTTTTCCCGAGTCTCGCTACTCTGGAGACACCTATAAATAGGGCAGAACTTAGTCACTGTTCAGTGTAATCAGTCGACATCGGTGAAGACGGACGTATGCTATACAGAACTCGGTAGCGAGAATAATAACGTAATACTTCATCTAATGCAGGAAAATAAGATACCAAATAAGTTTACAATTGTAGATGTATAAGTCGGTGCAGCATACAAACAACACAGATAAACGTAACTGCAATAAAATACAAACAGAGGTAATGCATGATAACCACCACGAACACGGGTCGCCATTCCACACCGATACCCGTGACAATAAAGCAGTCAGGTGTAACGAATGCGACGAGTATACCCTAGTATTGATGTATCGTAGATAATGCTATCGAAAATGGCGTATGCCTATTTACGAGTTGTGTTCAGCTTTAATAGACATGTAGAGACTTTAAGGCCCAGTTCAAGGCGAGAAATATTCACGATTACAAGGCTCTCGCGAACTTTGTGAAAATTTCTCGCACGTGAATAAAAGTTGGTTTACAGTATATGAGAAGGTGCTGAGTATCAGAAAGAAGGATTTATGACATTACTTAAAACAATCATAGCCTTTTGATTCGGTACAATCCCTAGATATATAGACCTTATAGAAAGCATATGCTTTCTCTGAGGTCTATATATCTAGAGATTGACCTCATCAAAAGGCTATAATTGTATAATATTTGAGTATACAGGTTCGAGGTGAGAAATATTTGCGAATACAAGGCTCTCACAAACTTCGTGAAAATTTCTCGCATGTGAATAAAAGTTGGTTTACAGTATATGAGAAGGTACTGAGTATCAGAAAGAAGGATTTATGACATTTCTTATTTAAAGGATTAAAAATAATAAAACAATCATAGCCTTTTGATTCGGTACAATCCCTAGATATATAAACCTTATAGAAAGCATATGCTTTCTCTGAGGTCTATATATATCTAGGGATTGACCTCATCAAAAGGCTATAATTGTATAATATTTGAGTATACAGTAAAACTTGGTTATAACGAACTCACTGGGACATATGAAATTACTTCGCTATATCCGTAATTGGTTATATCCGTATAAAGAATTTGTTGAATATATGTATAGCTAGGCATCCACAATAACTTCGCTATATCCATGAATTCTCAATATCTGTGTTCGTACTAAACGAGTTTTACTGTATAGTGTTATATATATATACATATTTATTATTTGTATATTGTATTACGGACTCCGCAATGGACCCTTAAACATGAATAATAGAAACTTCATACAAACACTTTATAGGGCGATATCTGTGGGGTGATATCTTTTAAAATTTATTAAACAAAACTGTGACTGGGCGAATTTAAAAAAATTGTTTGCAAGTATGAAAGGGCGAAAATAAAGCGGGGTGAAAATAACCCTGTACACAGTAAAACAAATACGAAAAAGAATTCATTGACTGGAATTTTTTCAGCTCAAGGCCTTGTTCCTCCTGAAGAGTGTAAGCTTTCACTTCAGATTATCAAAGAAAGTAATCAAAGAAATATAAAAAATTCAACTTTTCCTTTTTGAATATTTTTAGCATCACTTTATTGTATCTTATTTGTAGTTTCGAAATATGTCAGCCCAATGGGAAAAAAAATACGACAACATTCCGGTTATAAGAGAAAAACTATATAATTTGAGAATTTGTCTTTCCCATTAATATCTTTTAAAGATAATGAATTTGGAATGATAATTAGGTATGTTATTCAGATGCAAATGTCTTAAGTAACTTTTAAACATTTTTAAATTTCCTGTCATCAAAATAAGAAGTTGTTCGAGTGAGAGTGTACTTATATGAGTAATAATCTTTGAGAAGTAGGCAAAACCCTTGAGTTGAGAGCGCCAGCTGTCACTTCTGGTAGACATATTACATTTGACTGTGTATTCTATTTAGTGCCTTTTGCAGAAAGCACCTTCCACTAAATCAAGTACATCAGTAAATCTTTTGTTTACATATACAGGTGACTCTTGATCTCTCAAAGTTCAAGTTCAAGGTACCGCAAGAAAAGTTCGAGAGATTGAGGGGATTTACAGTCAACTCGTACCCAAACCGAGTCATACACAAAAAGTCAACTCGTACACAAATCAGAAGTCAACTCGTACACAAACTAAACTGTCATTGGCACATAGGTTTTCCTACGTGATTTAACCCCTTACATGGCATATACGCATTTCTACGCATCTGACTTGAAAAACGAGAGTAGTGTGAAAAAACATTCATAACTTCGTTCATACTGCAAATATCAGAATAAATCTTACACTGTTGGAAAGAGAAAATAATTACGATAAAATAATATACAGAAATTTTTTTTGATTGGTTGTACAAGTTTTTTGAGTTAAACTTTGCGCATAATTTGAGCGATTTTGCCATTATCGAAATCAATGCTTGGGTAACATGTTCTATGTAAAAATGCTAAATTCTGTTGAGTACCTCCCAACCCCACCCCATCCCCCCAAAATACTTAAAATTGGTTTGTAAAAAAAATGTACAACATGCTTATAATTTTCAACACAACAATAAAATATTTTTTAATATATTTAACTAAGCAAAAAAATTGAATGAAACTCATTCTTCAATAAATGGAAATTCCAGAATGATTATGGTGTATTTCATTGCCATGGCAACTGAAATTATATTTTTATAATCATTTTCAGAAACTACACACTACCTGCGTTCGGAATATATATACATTGGTATATAAAAAAATTCCAAGAAATACTCAAACAAGAGGCCCATGGGCCACATCGCTCACCTGAGAAGCTTTGACCATTCCGTTCTTTACCACAATTCCCCCTTGCAATACATCAGACATGATTCCCAAGAAAAGGAAAAGAGCTGAAGGGGGGTCTGGGGGTCCTCCCCCAGCGGGGTTTCAAGGGGCAGCGCCCCTGATCAGGGGATCCAAAAATGGTTATTTTAACATTTAAAAGCCCCCTGAGAACTGAATTTTAGAGCAAATATTTCAATTTTGAATGTAAAAATAAACATGAAAATGTCTACTTATACATGTAGTTCTCCTTTGGAGAAATAAATTACAATGAGAAACACTGAAGTTACATGTATTTATTTTTTAAGGTTTTGACAATGTCCCAGTCTAGCTTTCTTGGCAGCACGGACAATCAATTCTTTTGCCTTTCTCTTAGATTGAGTATTTTTAACAAGAATATCTAACTGTATCTGTTTTAAAACTTTTTCATCCTTTTTCTCACAGTGGATCTTTTTCGTTAGATTTGTTCCAAACTTCTCCATCCCTTACCCGCATAACTGATATGTTTGTTACAGAGATGGCATAAAGGAATGCCTTTGAAGTTTAATTTACGGATGTATTTTGAGATGGGCTCGTTATTGACGACCTTTTCCAACCATTCCCACTTCCAACAATTGCGAAGGCCCTTATTAATTGCCTGAACATCTGATGGTTCTCGCTGGACCACGTGTCCGGAACATTGTTAGGCATTAACTCGATCGTTACATAAACGGACTCCTGATTGGATGAAGTCAATTTTTCAACCAATGAACAAGCCGAACACATAAAAAATAAAGGAAGTGTTTCGAGGAAAGTAAAAGTGAAATAAATTACGGAGAAAAATCCGAATTACTAAAAATGCGGATTTGAAAAATTAGAGCGGAAATAATAAATCAGGATAGCGGATTTCCGCTTTAAAGCGGAAAAAAATCATGTCTGATACATATTGTGGCCCCATCCTACCCCACTGATCATAATTTAGACAATTTGAAATCTACACTACCATAGGATGCTTTGATTCCCAATTGAAAAACTTTGATTCCCCATTGTGGCCACGCATTACCCCCGGGGGTCATGATTAGAAGAATTTAGAATCTACACTACCCTAGGATGCTTCCACATAAGTCTTAGCTTTTCTGGCCAAGTGGTTCTTGAGAAAAAGATTTTCAAAGATTTTTCCTTTATATTTCTATGACAAACTTTGATTCCCCATTGTGGCCCCACCCAACCCCCGGGGGTTATGATTTGAACAATTTAGAATCTGCACTACCCTAGGATGCTTCCACATAAATTTCAGCTTTTCTGGCCCAGTGGTTCTTGAGTAGAGGATTTTCAAAGATTTTTCCTATATATTTCTATGTAAAAATTGATTCCCCATTGTGGCCCCGCCCGACCCCCAAGGTCAAGATTTTAGTAATTTAGAATCTGCACTTCCCCAGGATGCTTCCAAATAAGTTTCAGCTTTTCTGGCCAAGTGGTTCTTGAGAAGAAGATTTTTAAAGATTTTTCCCATTTATTTCTATGTAAAACTTTGATTCCCCATTGTGGCCCCGCCCGACCCCGGGGGTCATGATTTGAACAATTTAGAATCTACACTACCCCAGGATGCTTCCACATAAGTTTCAGCTTTTCTGGCCAAGTGGTTCTTGAGAAGAAGATTTTAAAATATTTTTCCTATATATTTTTATATAAAACTTTGATTCCCCATTGTGGCCCCGCCCAACCCCCGGGGGTCATGATTTTTAAAATATAGAATCTAAACTACCCTAGGATGCTTCCACATAAGTTTCAGCTTTTCTGGCCAAGTGGTTCTTGAGAAGATTTTTTAATGACGCCACCCTATTTTTGTCTTTTCTTGATTATCTCCCTTTGTGAGGGGACTTGGCCCTTCATTTTAACAATTAAAATTCCCCTTCACCTAAGGATGCTTTGTACCAAGTTTGGTCAAAATTGGCCCAGTAGTTCTTGAGAAGAAGTCGAAAATGTGAAAAGTTTACAGACGGACAGACAGACGGACGGATGGACGATGGACAAAATGTGATCAGAAAAGCTCACTTGAGCCTTCGGCTCAGGTGAGCTAAAAATGATTTGAAATCTTAATATCAATTTGTCTAGAAATGCTTAAAATCTTTGCCATGGAAGGGGTAAAAGCATAGTTTTCCTCAGTGTACAAAAATTGAGGAGTCAACTCGTACACAAAGGTTTTCTTGCACATTTCAATCTTTTTTATCATGTTTATGCCACTGATTTTACCTACACCACATGCAGAGATTGTTTTTGTTTGTTTGTTTTTTTTTTAACAAGATTTTCCTGGAGTAATTAAATCTGAGGCATCAACTCCTACACATTTTTGTTATTTAAATATATTTTTTTATATACATAATGAGAAATCAGTTTTTTTTCCTGTGGATTTAAATGTAAATTAAACTAGAAAACTGACCAGTCAGCAAGGGCCCTGCTGAAGGGGTAGAAAGATAAGGGTGCAGCTCACTGAATGAGAGTTTTACTTGATTACATTAAAAAAAAAAAAATGAAGATTTTAAGTAACACTGTATTTTTAAAATTTAAAGACAATTCCTGAATGTCCAAAAACCTGTAAATAGTAACCTTGTATTTACAAAACAGGGAAAACCTCATGTCTTCATAAACCAGAAGTCTCTGTCGAGACTGTAGCTCTACTGGTTTATACTTAAAACAAAGGAAGAGAAAAGTAGCAGTTGCGACTTGAAACTTTAAAAACAGCAATTCATAGAAAAATGATCCTTGCCAATCATCAAAGCAAAAACCGATGCAGAGAGTTATGTATCTTAGTGTAGTCTACTTGTGTGCCAAGTTATATTGAAATCAAACCAAAACTGTAGGAGGAGTAGCATTTTGAAAGCATTTCACAGAAATTTCTATTTTTAGTAACCATGGCAACACCGTTCATCGAAATCAAAAACCGATGCACAGAATTATGTATCTTAGTGTAGTCTACTTGTGTGCCAAGTTATATTGAAATTGGACCAAATCTATAGAAGGAGTAGCATTTTGAAAGAATTTCAAAGAAATTTCTATTTTTAGTAACCTCGGCAACACCGTTCATTGAAATCAAAAACCGATGCACAGAATTATGTATCTTAGTGTAGTCTACTTGTGTGCCAAGTTATATTCAAATAGAACTAAAACTGTAGGAGGAGTAGCATTTTGAAAGAATTTCAAAGAAATTTCTATTTTTAGTAACCATGGCAACACCGTTCATTGAAATCAAAAACTGATGCACAGAATTATGTATCTTAGTGTAGTCTACTTGTGTGCCAAGTTATATTGAAATCGGACCAAATCTGTAGGAGGAGTAGCATTTTGAAAAATTGTTTACAGACAGACAGACAGACAGACAGACAGACAGACAGACAGACAGACAGACAGACAGACAGACGGATGCCGGACGCATTACTATCGCATAAGCTCTTCTGGTCTCTGATCAGTAGAGCTAAAAAACCGATGCACAGAATTATGTATCTTAGTGTAGTCTACTTGTGTGCCAAGTTATATTGAAATCCGACCAAAACTGTAGGAGGATAAGCATTTTGAAAGAATTATACAGAAATTAATATTTTCAGTAACCATGGCAACACTGTTCATCGAAATAAAAAACCGATGCAAAGAAGTATGTATCTTAGTGTAAACTACTTGTGTGCCAAGTTATATTGAAACTGGACCAAAACTGTAGGAGGAGTAACATTTTGAAAGTAATTTACAGAAATTTCTATTTTTAGTAACCATGGCAACACCGTTCATCAAAATCAAAAACCGATGCACAGAATTATGTATCTTAGTACAGTCTACTTGTGTGCCAAGTTATATTGAAATCCGACCAAAACTTTAGGAGGAGTAGCATTTTGAAAGAATTATACAGAAATTTCTATTTTTAGTAACCATGGCAACACCGTTCATCAAAATCAAAAACCAATGCACAGAATTATGTATCTTAGTGTAGTCTACTTGTGTGCCAAGTTATATTGAAATCGGACCAAAACTATAGGAGGAGTAGCATTTTGAAAGCAATTCACAGAAATTTCTATTTTTAGTAACCATGGCAACACCATTCATCGAAATCAAAAACCGATGCACAGAATTATGTATCTTAGTGTAGTCTACTTGTGTGCCAAGTTATATTGATATCCGACCAAAACTGTAGGAGGAGTAGCATTTTGAAAGCATTTCACAGAAATTTCTATTTTTAGTAACCATGGCAACACCGTTCATCGAAATCAAAAACCGATGCACAGAATTGTGTATCTTAGTGTAGTCTACTTGTGTGCCAAGTTATATTGATATCCGACCAAAACTGTAGGAGGAGTAGCATTTTGAAAGCATTTCACAGAAATTTCTATTTTTAGTAACCATGGCAACACCGTTCATCGAAATCAAAAACCGATGCACAGAATTGTGTATCTTAGTGTAGTCTACTTGTGTGCCAAGTTATATTGAAATCAGACCAAAACTGTAGGAGGAGTAGCATTTTGAAAAATTGTTTACACAGACAGACAGACGGACGGACGCCGGACGCATTACTATCGCATAAGCTCTTCTGGTCTCTGACCAGTAGAGCTAAAAACTAAATTAAATGTGTATTTAAAAAAGATTTAAGCAGGTGTTTTATAAAATGCAAGCCTTCAATGAATGCAAATATCACCCAGGGTTGACCACAACTTCAAAACAAACATCAGTTGCAGACCAAGGTGTTCATTATTCTTCATGTGACAGATAAAGATAAGCCTCTAAATTTTCTGCAGCAAGCAAGATAATTAATCCCAGGGGATTAACTGTACTGCTCTCTCATCCTTTTCTTCTAAATTTACAATAAGAACTTTTTTCAGCACTGACAGAATGGGGTTATCTGATTATTAATCTAAATCTAAAATCAACAGCATTAAGGCAGCCAAAAAAAAAAAAAAAATAAATAAATAATTTACAAAAAAAATAAAATAAGAATGAAAAAAAATAAAATAAGAATAAAAAAAAGAATACAGTATCTTAATATATATCTTAATTTTAGAATTCAATAAAATTAACATAAATCACTGTGTACAGTATTTTAACCAAAATAAAGTATGAACACATGAACATTATTTTAAATCCATATTTCAGAGAATGTACACTTCATTCAAAATTGACAACTTCAAAACAAAGTTCATATGCAGACAGAGGCAGTACAGTATTTAATCTCAATGTGACAGAAAAAGATAATGCTTAGGATTTTCTTCATGTGGGAGCTTAATTAATCCCAAAGGACACAATGCACAGCCTTCTCAGTTTACAATGGGAACAATCTCAGTAGTTATCTCTCTTTGCCCATTCATTCTTATGCATAGTTCTACCCCACCACCCCAACTCCAAACCAGAAGACATGGAGAACCAACCTTAGCATCAAAATATGCATTTTTGCCTACTGAACTACCATACCAAATTTGAACTTGATTGGGCAACCATAAATAAAGTTATTAGAAAAAAAAACAGAAAATTTGTGGACAGAAGAATGACAGACGGACAGCTAGACAGACAGACAGAGTGATTACTATAGGGCACCCGCAAATCCTTGCGGGGCCCTAAATATATTGTTATAATTGAATTTGATTTCTAATATTGTTAAACATCATTCAACAAAACAAGATATTTTAATTTTACATTTTAAAATTAGTCTTCTTTTATGCAAGTAATATGTGGATATAAATATAACTTGATATACTTTGGATATTAATGTAGATAAGTTTAAGAAATGAAGAAATTTGGACCAAAGAACTGCAAACGATAGTATTATTCTCCCACCTACCTTAAAGTCAATTTTCAAAAGTTAACATATTCGATGAATTTTTAACATTTTTCATAGATAATTATATGGATTTTCATAAAACATTACTTATTTGGGAAAACAAAGAGAGATAACTCAATCTTAGTAAAACTTGTGTTTTTCACTATAGAAATCAACGGAAAATATTTTTAAAACATTTATATACCCCCAAAACGAAGGGGTATATAGATTTTAAACTTGCCCATAACTTTTGATTTAGTGGACCTATGACATTCATATTTCACATGTGTATTCCTTGAGACCTTTCTTTGGGTACCACCAACTTTGACCTTTTGACCTCGGAGTTTGACCCACTTTTACACAAAAATTTTGAACTTTTACTTTGGCCTTATCTTTTGAACAGTAGAAACCAGGACATTTATACTTGACATATGTATTCTTTGCGGTAAGACCTTTCATTGGATACCAACAACCTTGATCTTTTAACCTTGACCTTGGAGATTTCTGTACTTATGAAAAAAACTTTAACCTTGGCTATAACTTTTGAACGGTGAGAGCTAGGGCTTTCATTTTTCACACATGTAATCTTTGTGAAAAGATGCTTTATTGGATACCAAGAACCTTGACCCTTTGATCTTGACCTTGGAGTTTGACCTAGTTTAAAATATAACCTTGAACATAATTTTTGAAGGTAAGAACTAGGACTTTCATACTTCACAAATTTAACCATTGCGACAAGACCTTCATTTTATATCAAGAACCTTGGCCCTTTGACCTTGACCTTGGACCCACTTTTACACAACCAGAAGTCTCTGTCGAGACTGAAGCTCTACTGGTTTGTACTTATAGCAATAGAAGAGAAAAGTACTTAGGCAGTTGGGAATTGAAACTTTTCAACAGCAATTAATAGAAAAATGATCCTTGATTAAGTCTCTTTATGTTTTAGTGTAGTCTACTTGCATGCCACATTACATTATAATCAGATTAAAACTGTATTTGGAGTAGCATTTTGAGAGTATTGAACAGAAATTTCTATTTTTAGTAACCGTGGCAACACCGTTCATTGAAGTGAAAAACTATATACAGAATTATGTATCTTAGTGTAGTCTACTTGTGTGCAAAGTTATATTGAAATCAGACCAGAACTGTAGGAGGAGTAGCATTTTGAAAGAATTTCACAGAAATTTCTATTTTTAGAACCATGTCAACACAGTTCATCGAAATCAAAAACTGATAAATAGATTTATGAACCTTAGTGTGTTCTACTTGTGTGTCAAGTTATATTGAAATCAGACCAAAATTGTAGGAGGAGTAGCATTTTGAAAGAATTTCACAGAAATTTCTATTTTTAGTAACCACGGCAACACCGTTCATCGAAATCAAAAACCGATATATATATAGAAATATGTATCTTAGTGTAGTCTACTTGTGTGCCAAGTTATATTGAAATCAGACCAAAACTGTAGGAGAAGTAGCATTTTGAAAGAATTTCACAGAAATTTCTATTTTTAGTAACCACAGCAACACTGTTCATCGAAATCAAAAACCGATACACAGAATTATGTATCTTACTGTAGTCTACTTGTGTGCCAAGTTATATTGAAATCAGACCAAAACTGTAGGAGGAGTAGCATTTTGAAAAATTGTTTACAGACGGACAGACAGACAGACGGACGGACGACGGACGCATTACTATCGCATAAGCTCTTCTGGTCTCTGACCAGTAGAGCTAAAAATTCCGAACTTTTACTTTGATCCTAATTTTCAAATGGTAGATACTAGGAATTTCATATTTCAAATATCAATTCTTTTTGGCAAGACCTTTTATTTGAAACCAACAATTTGACCTTTTGACCGTGACCTTGGAGATGTCCATATTAATGTAAAAACTTTAACCTTGGCCATAACTTTTGAATGGTAAGGGCTAAGGCTTTCATACTTCAAATATGTTATCCTTGTGAGAAGACCTTTCACTGGATCTCAAGAGCATTGACCCTTTGACCTTGACCTTGGAGTTTGAACTACTTTTTACTTTAACCTTGGCCATATAACTTTTGAACAGTAAGGGCTAGCGCTTTCATACTTCCAATATGTAATCTTTGAGACGAGGCCTTCAACCTTGACCTTTGACCTTGACCCTGCAGTTTGTCCTACATTTTAAAAATGTTAACCTTGGTCATAACCCTTGAACAGGTGGTGGTAGGGTTTTATATTTCACATTTGTATTTCTTGTGAAAAGGCCTTACTTTAGGTACCAACATATTTGATCTGCATTTGAGAAAGGTAAACCTTCGCTTTGTTGCCAAACGGGGGCAACAGTGTTTCACAAACACATCTTGTTTTTTTCCTGGATTACACATTATTCATATAAACATAATTCCTAACAATTGTAAATAAAATGTGTACGAGTTGACTTCTGATTTGTGTACGAGTTGACTTCTGATTCATGAAGTGGACTTTTGTACAATTTATGTACGAGTTGACTGGACACCATTGAGGGGTTTGAGAGATAGAAAATAAAATCGTAAATTTTCAATTCCGATCATCGATGTTCTACTATTATAGATACTGGAAGTATATGTAAATAAATTCATTGCACGTTTTCAATTGTATTTTACAGGTAATTTACTTGATATCAACACATACACAATGATCGTATTTCGAATATATAAAATGAAATCCTAAAGTTTCAATATTTATTTGTTCTTATTTCATGATAACATGAAACCCCAATAGCAACTGTCGGTTTGGCTATTCTGCGACTTGATCGGGTCCTTTTCCAGTGTTAAATAGATTTTTCTTAATCGGTATTCAGTCACTGACAAAGGAATTTGTTGTGCAATATTTGCCATAATGGTATTATGTAGACTCTAATAAGAGTTCATAGCATTGGCTTATACATTGCATATATTGCCATATATAACATTACTTTATATATATACATTGGTTAACAGGTGTTACACAGGTGCTTTTACATAATTTTACACAAATATGTATGTAAAAATCAGAAAACAGAAAGGAAAAAAAAGTACACTGTAATGATGCAGGTGTCTTTTATATTATTAATACTGATGTATGGTAGAATTTTCCCCCTTTTTAAAACATTCAAACACAAATTTCCCAAGTTTTTAAAGTGTACTTTCTGAATTGGAATTAAGTAATTCAATAAATTTTGCCATACTAGGTCTTACATAATAATATTTTAAAAAATATTTTTATCTTAACTCAGTATAAAAGTTACATACTAAAACAAAATGATATTCGTCTACTATTTCATTCGATGTACAAACATACTTTTCCGTTCTCTTGTGGGACATATTTTATCATATCTACAAGATTCAATGCGTAGACAATGAGAAGATAATCTGAGTCTAGTTAATGCTTTTATGATATATACAATTAAGATATTCAGCCTGTTTTTATTTCATGATTATGAAATCCTAAAGTTTCAATATTTATTTGTTCTTATTTCATGATTACATGAAACCCCAATAGCAATTGTCGGTTTGGCTATTCCGCGACTTGATCGGGTCCTTCTCCAGTGTTCAATAGATTTTTCTTAATCAGTATTCAGTCACTGACAAAGGACCTAGTTATATGGAGGGAAAAACGGAACCGGAGGTTCACTTTGAGAGATCGAGAACTTCTCAAGATCGGAGTTCAGGGCTCTCACACCACTTTTTGGGACTGGGGCCGGGGCCATTCAAATTGGGAGAATTATCCTCAATTTAGGAAAAGTTGGATGACCAACATTCATAAAAAAAAAATCCTCAAACTGTTCTAGCATTTTGTCATCAATTTAACTCTAGTTTTGAATAAACAGTGAAAGTAGGCTAATTATGAAAGTACATTAGCTTTAGATATTGCGGATATTTGTCTTACTGAGTGACAGTCAATAGTCACATAATCCCAAATTTCCTCGATCACATGGTCAACATTGCTTACCAATTCAGCGCAAGACTGAACATGCTGAAGTGTGAGCTTGTTTCTAGGTGCAGCTTACTAATGTTTAAATGAAATGTCTATTTTTGAAACCAAAATGATGTATTTGTCGATTTTCATGACAAGATACTCTGCACTAACTTTACACATTTCTGTAATATCACTAACCTGGTTCCCCAAACCAGTTTACGAATGCATTTGGCGCGAATTAATTAATAGTTGTACATAGAACTAGTTTGTTTCACTTTCAATTGCAAGTGCGTTAACGTTTTGTTTTGTTTTGTTTTTTTTGCAATTAAGTTTCATGGACTTTTATTTTTTAATATTTTGCTATGGAAATGGGAAATTTACACCTTTGTTTTGGAAAAAAGAACCTTTTTGGTACCTTTTTTTGCATTGGGAATGGGGCCGAATATCGGCCCCAGATTTAGAGAATCGAGAGCCCTGGAGTTCCAACTATCTCGAATCACTTGTATTCATATAAAGCACATTCAGAAAGCACCAACACAAATCTACACTAACTTCTGAAAAAAACCATTTCTGCAAAATATTGTACATGCCAAATAAAATGCATTTACAGCATAATATAATATTTTTATTCATCTAATGACAATATTAACTTTTTTGGGTTTTCATGTTTGATTTTTTGGTTCTCCATGTTTTCATTCTCAAAATAGTTTAATTTTAATAATTCTTTGTAATGCACAGTAATGTTTTATTACTAATGGTTGATATCTTTAAAAATATCTTACCTAACCCAACAATTCCTAGCGTATCCCCTCTTATTCTTGCCGAACCCTGGGCAGCTTCTCGTAATTGTTCTGGACCACTGATTTTCTTCCCCTCTCTTACACTGTTGGCCAGCCAATATGTCCTTCGGTATAGATTCAGTATCAAACATATAGTGGAGTCAGCTACCTCTTCTACACCATATCCAGGTACATTACAGACAGCAATGCCTAAAAAACAAGAGGCTCATGGGCCACATCGCTCACCTGAGTAATCTAAGCCATGCCGTTTTTACCGGATTTCCCCCCTGTAATACCTACTGTGGCCCTGCCTACAATCAGGGGTCATGATTTGGACAAATAAGAATCTACAACACCCCTGGATGCCTCCTAGTAAGTTTCAGCTTTTCTGGCTGAGTGGTTTTTCAGAGAAATATTTTTCAAGATTTTTCTTTTATATTTCAATGTAAAACTTGGATTCCATATTGTATCCCAGTCCTATCCAGGGGGAGTCATAATTTATTAATTTAAAATCTTTGCAACCCCAGAATGCTTCCACACAAGTTTAAACTTTTCTGGTCCAGTGGTTCTTGAGAAGATTTTTTTATGATACCACCCTATTTTTGTCTTTTCTTGGTTATCTCCCTTTGTAAATTAAGGTATTTGGCCCTTCATTTTAAGAATTCAAACTCCCCTTCACCAAACAGTGCTTTGTACCAAGTTTGATTAAAATTGGCCCAGTGGTTGTTGAGTAGCAGCTGAAAATGTTAAAAGTTTAAAGATGGACGGACGGACAAAGGGTGAGCTAATAATTGATAACAAAGAACTTATATACAAGATGCCTATGGGTCCCTAAAGACCTTAGAATTACTGCAAATTTTAACTGTTATCTGTGAATACTTCCCATTCTTTTAAAAAGAATAAATACCTAGCTCTCCTGCTGATTTTACATCCACATTGTCATAACCACTTCCAATTCTGACAATGACCCGTAAACTCTTAAACTTTTCCAAGTCCTCCTTAGCCAGTGTTATAGTGTGCCACATCAAGGCACCAACTGCTTCATTCAGTACCTGTAGAACAAAAACTAAAAATCAAAGGCCTGAGAGATACATCGCATTGTATGTACAAATATAAAATATTAGATTAAATATTTGAGTTCATTCAATTTCCTCATTTGCCAGGATTATCGAGACTTTCTCGTTTGGCAAGATTTTTTTTTTGACTACACAAAGAACATAAAGTTAACTCTAAAATCAAATCCTTAGTTTCTTGATCATCCAGTCAAAAAACACTTTTATAAATACTTAGGCCAATTAAAAAAAAACATATTACCTGGCCAGCTGTCTGTGTGCATTCAAGAGAGAAGTGATTTCCTATTTTGATTTCACATAATTGCTTGCATAACAGCACGTGCCGCTTAAACTGAGCACGTACCAGACTATTAGTGAATCTCGCCATTGCTAACCCTAACGTGCATTATTCAATTTGTTTGCACACACTGTTGCAGTTACGAGACTATATATTTAAAAAACACAAGAGGCCCAAGGGCCTTGAATCACTCTTCTGATAAATTGTGCAATCTATCAAAATCTGTCACTTCTATTTGAAGCCTCCAACTCTAAGTATCCTACGACCCATCGAAGATGCATCAACTGACAAAGTTTGATGATTCTTAGCCAGTTAGGACTGAAGATATTTCAACATAGCTATAAACCATAAGAAGGTCACAATGACCTACTTTTTAATTGAAATTTTCTAAGGACTCAAGATGCATTAATTGACAAAAATTGATGATTCTAAGGCTTAAAAAAAAAATAAGTTTGTTTCCTGTAACATTCCTAAAAAATCAAGGGTCGGTAGGTCGGAAATTCTTTTTGTTTTTTTTTGTTTTTTTTGCTTATGAATGGTGAAACATCCCCAGACTGAAAATAACAGGTGTTATATTTACAGTGGACACCTAACATGGCATCCAAAATGGCTGCCAGTGGCAGAAAACGAACTTAAGGAAAGTTGTAGGGGGAAACTGTTGTTACACTAATGATTACTCTTTATATTTAAGGTAAATGTAAACTTGGTTGACATATTTTATGTCTCAAATTAAGCTACAAGCTATTTTTTTTATTTAATAAATGGAATCAGCTGATTGATCAAACGAAGTTTTGCCATTTGTCAGGAAAAAAAAATCCACCCGGGGATAATTTGAATGGGTCGGTCGGGTTACAGGAAACAAACATATTCTTTTTTTAGACCTAAGCAAATAAGTACTTGAGATATTCAAAAGATGGTCACCATGACCTTCTTTTTGGTCAACATTCTCCGAAAACCCAAGGTGCATCAATTGACAAAGTTTGTTGATTCTAAGCCAATAAGTACACGAGATACTTAAATATAGCCATAAAACTTTTTAATTGAAATTTTCTGACGACTCAAGATACATTGATTGACAAAAATTGATGATTCTAAGCCAATAAGGACTTCAAATATATTTTCTTGAGGAATATTTATTACTGTCTTGTTAAATTGAGAATTGTTTGTAAATGGAGGGGGTGTCCACAACTATTAGAGCTAATACATGTACATGTACATGTACATGTTCAGTTCTCCTCAAAAAATAATAATTACAACAATTGACAAAGATGCCCCCTAAAAGCTTATAATGACTGTATACAAATACATGTACACATATTTTTTTACCTTTGTGAATAAAAGTTTGTATTAAAAGTTCTTTAGGAGAAAAACCACCGCAAGAACAACACAAATATTTTCCTAAGATAATGACAACTATGTGTAAGGAGAAATATAAAATAAAGAAAAAAATAAACATTTATGATCTAATTTTCACATTATCATGATTATGACATAAAAATGATTATAATGAAATTAATACAGTCTTTAAAAAACAATTAACGAGGCTGGGGGGTGGCAGCCATTTTCAGACTATTTTGATCTCCTTTAAAAGAAGAGCTCCAAATAGAGATATACAAAAATGATCAAATTTTAAAACTAAAATGTATGAATTTTTTCTTTGCCAAATGATAGCTGACCATACATGTTAACTCTCCCGATTTAGGCGGGAGTCTACCGCTTTTTCACTCCATCTCCCGCCTACCGATTTTATTCAGAAATCTACCACTTTTCTACAAAAGCTGCGTCTAAAGTATCTTTGGTTCGCTTGGGTATCCATTTTTGAAGCCACTCTCATAAAATCTCGCTAGATATCGCGTGATTTGACTCGGAATCATACAAACGCTTTTTTTGTACATAGATTTCAAGCACGGATTTGACAACGACAACAACATAAGACTACCAGTGATTACATTGGTTACGATAAATTAATCAACATCCCTGCCATGAAAAAGGAGATACAGCTTTTAAGAATTAGATGAAAACATTTGACATCGTCTTTAAAAGCACAGAAGCTCACAACTTTATCAATAAAGTCAATAGAAATCACTCGATTGACCAAGCCATGTGGCACATCTCTACTTTCGTTTTCGCTCATCGCGGGAAATCTGATTTATTTAACGAAAGATACGAACTTGTTTTAGATCTAGATTAAACCATGCCATCATTTGTTTTGTTTAAAAACTGAATGAACATTCAGAATTATTGCCTCTATGCTATTTCAGCAAAGATCACTCTTCAAAAGGCTAAGTAAAGCAGCCAATCCAAGCAAAATGATGAGCATGAAAAATATTTGAATTGTACAATTTATGTCAAACTTAAGGTGTTTCTGTCTTCTTCTTTGCTGTTGATATATAAGATTAGTTAGTGTAGGTACCTGATTTCATTTAAGGCTTATAATATACATATATATTACATGAAAGATATCGATAATCCAAGCGTTAAACAACACGCGCGCAATGCTACCGCTTTTGAGGTCTGAATCTCCCTCTTTTTCATCACAATAGGTTAACATGTATGTAGCTGACAGCTTAAGATACCATATCTTAAAATATAAGTTAAATCTTATGGTTAATTTGTGATTAATTTGTTGACCCCCCCCAGCCTCCTTAAAATGTGACTTTTAAATCTTCATTTACAATAATTAATTTAGTACCGTTTATACTCGCCTACAAGTCGGTTTTTTGGGAGTTAAATTTTGGTCTTTTCCTATTATTTATTATAGGCGAGTTATAAAGAGATTGGTATTTTTCTAGACGCTTAAATGTACTATTTTATATACATTTCTGACAATTTTCAAAGAAAATGTCTGGATATATATGATAATTTATGTATTCTTAGATAATGCATAAAGTACAAGCATATATTTACACATTTTAATAATTTTATTTGAATTTTAAGTGAGCATTACTTATTTGTTAAATGATTTAAGATTACATATCAGGTTAAAACTTTTAAAGATTTACTTGAAATTGTCACTCGATTTCAGTAAAAAAAAATTGAACTGACTTATAGGTGGGTCAATGGCAAATCCACGGAAGTAGTTTAAAAAAAAACAAAATTTTATTTATTACGGTTGATTTTTTAATAAAATACCTTTTTTAAAACAAATAATAATTTCTCAGGCTTTTTCAGTCCCTTACCACAGGGTCCAACACTAACATTTTAAGGCTTTAGTCCAGCCAGACTAGTGCTTCTTAACTTTAACAAGTCCATGCAGGATTTTACGAGTCCATCATATCAAATAAATAAGTAAAATTAACATTGCAATGTACTTTAAAAACTTTTTAAAAATAAACAAATCATTTATGTGAAATGTTTTACTCCAAGATTTGTTGAAATTTCGATATGAACTTTTTTTTCATTTTAAGTTTTTCTTTTATGATTACATAAATTGAAACGTCCAACATCTTTCTTTATGTGTCATGCAAATCATGATTGCTAAAATGTTTAATTTCAAACCAATGAGTCCTAAGATTAAGCACCAAATTGATTTTACTCGGTTTCTTAACTTCCTGCCAAAAGGCTACCAAGCTAAAAATACATATGGGATTTTCCAGGTTTCTTTTCCACAGTTTTTATTATTTTTTTTCCAGAAAATTTTATTGTGCACGCTAATTACCCACAGATTTTATTAGTCTGATGATTTTCATGAAACTTTCAGGAATGATAGAACATGCAAAAAATCTAGATATATATTTTTTTGTTTTGATGACGTCACTTCCGGTGCCTCATTGAGATTTCTGCGATTTTGTCATTTTTAGTGGGTCACTTTGTCCGGCACTGTTCTGAAAAACCATTAAAGATAGAAGTGTGAATTTTTGAATGCTAGAGCAAACTTTTGCATGTGCCTTTTGTATATCAAACTGGCCACAATAAGTATCAGTAAATCTCAGCAATGACAGCACATCAAAATTTATAGACTCAACAGCAAATTTCAAAATTTTCAGAAACAACTAAAATTATCAGGAACAACATTTTAACAGGAAATATTTTGTTAATTATCAGAAGAACAGCACCATATCAGTAATTATCAAACATTATCAGTAAAATTTGACATCTTGTAAGGGCTGGCCCCTAAAATTAAGGGCCATGATTTGAGTAAACTTTTTCTACATATCTAAAATGCGTAACCCGAGTTTCATCTTTCCTGGCCCAGTGGGGTTCTTGAGAGGATTTAAAAAAAGAAGCAAAGTTGTCCAATACCATTAATTTTTCAATAATTCATAATTATATCCCCTTGGAAGAGGACGTGGCCCTTTTTGCACAAACCGGAATCCTTCACTAAAAAATACTTTGTGGCAAGTTTGATTAAAATTGTTTTTTTTTGGGTAACATAGTGGTTTTGAGAGCATAAAAATGTGTAATTTTCCAACAACTCCAACAACAACGACAGACAATGGAAAATTTTGAAGTCAGAAAAAATGCTTATTTTTGCCTTAATTACATGAGCTGATAAAGATAATTCAACCCATTTTTTGTTATACATGTTTTTATCAAAATATAGATAATCAGCGATAAATGTGCCCACTCACGATTGTATTGTCTTTCTAACATAGCAGGAATTTATCTCTGGTAGTATTAGTAAACTAGTGCTGAGCGGCAGCTAAGAGCTTATCAGTAGCAGGCTCTCTACAGAGAGTCTCTTTTGGTAGTTAAAGAGTTAACAGATTTGCAATTTGGTATTCAATTGCAAACCCTTATAACCACACACTTACTTTTTCATGAATTTCTTGTGTTGACTGAGCATCACAAAATGCCACAGTGGCAACATCTTTGAGTTAATGGGTGTGTATTGAACAGTCTGCCATCTAGAAGGTCATTTTGCGCGCATACGCATGCACGTGCGTGCGCGTGCAACACGTGAAATGACTTGTATACTTAATATAGCTATAACTTTTACATTTTTTAATGAAATGATTTGAAACTCATTATATAAAGATATATTAATAGTGTAGATAATGTGACAACTTTCAACAATTGAATTTGGTTCATGTTTTAAACCAAAGGCCATGCAATTGCGCAATTTTGATTGGCTGCACCAAAATCTCAATATACTTTTAGCATGATTTTTGACGAAATGCTTTGAAATTTAAAACATAGGCATACTTTAATGACGATGTTCTACAATATGATATATATTGTTGATTTCACTTGAAATTTGATTGGCTAAAACTTTGAATGCATGTTTACTGATTATCAGAGCACAGGTGGCCACCTGCAGGTTAACAATAGATGATTTTACTCAGTTAAAATCCATGATTTACCTGTGTAAACAAACAAAAGAATGGGATTTAGAAAATTAGCAAACATAATGGACTACTAGAAGAAGGTTTGGTCATCATAACATGCATTGCACGCGCATGAAAGTGCTCTATCTCTTGAAAGGTTTGAATAAAATCATAATGATCTTTTTTGTTTTTTGACGAAATGCTTTGAAATTTAAAATAAAGGCATGCTTTTGTTATATCCTACAATATGATATATAATAATTTTACACAAATCACGCGCATGCACGTGCGCTGCAATCGCATTGGCTTAAACTTTAAATGGCTATAACTCCCTTGTTTTCAACCGTGTACACGGTGTAGCAAGGTGTATGTGACATTATAGACTCCTAACACATGCAGGTGCGTGCACGTGAAATGGTAAAATAACAAATACACTACCCGAGCATTGTGGCAAGGAAAAAGTAAAAATTTTTGGATTAAATGATTTGAACAAACTTGAATCTGTATGCATCCATATAAATATGAGCAATTATGACTTTGCTATTCTTGAGAAATTTTTAAAGAGTATATATATTGTATATAAGATGATATTGTCATTACGCACATGCATTCAAGTGCGCATGCGTGCAATGCTGAAATTGATTACTTCTGGGAAAACTTTTTAAAAGTCTAAAATGTTTCGCTTTGCTTATTTAATGAAGCTTACAGGGAAAAATTTTCACATATATTTCTATTAAAACGTTTGGTCGGCCATTGCGGTCCCCGTTACAATTAGCCCTAGTTATTATTATTCAAACTTTTTCTTCTTTGTTCTCCGGATGCTTCCATATAAATATGGGTTCACCCAACTGAGTTAAAACCTTTTTAGGGTTAATAGGTGTGTAGAGTAGGTGTGCGGAACGAAGGTCATTTTGCGCGCATACGCATGCACGTGCGTGCGCGTGCAATGAGTGAAATGACTTATATGCTTTATATAGACGTAACTTTTACATTTTTTGATGAAATACTATAAAACTCATTATATAAGGATATATTAGTAGTGTAGATAATATAACATGGTCAAATTAGCACGAACTCACGCGCATGCACGTGCGCTGTGCTCTGATTGGCTGAATATAAAAATCTCAATATCTTTGCTTGTTTTTTGCCGAAATGCTTTGAAATTTCATATATTTCATAGTCATGCAGTAGGATATACTACAGTATGATATATAACAATTTTCACAAAAGCACGCGCATGCACGTGCGCTAAAAATCTGATTTATGGCTTTAATTCTAAATGGCTATAACTTCCTTATATTTCAACCAAACATGATGGGATTCAGAGCATAGATAGACATTATAAACTCTTACAAAAAGGTATGGTTATCATGCACAGGCATGCACGCGCATGCACGTGAGTTTTGCTCTGATTGGCTGAAACAAAAATATCAATATCTTTTTTTTTTGCCGAAATGCTTTGAAATTTTATACATAGTCATGCATTAGGATATACAACAGTATGATATATAAAAATTTTCACGGAAACACGTGCATGCACGTGCGGTACAATCTGATTGGCTAAAACTTTAAATGGCTATAACTTCCTTGATTTTCAACCAAACATGATGGGATTCAGAGTAGGCACACATTATACACCGTCCTACAAAAAGGTATGTCATCATGCACATGCATGCACGTGCACTTCGCTCTGATTGGCTGAAACAGAAATCTCAATATCTTTTTTGCCTTTTAACGAAATGCTTTGATATTTAAAACATAGTCATGCATTAGGATATCCTATAATTTGATAAATGATGATTTTCATGAAATCACGCGCATACATGTGCGCTGTAATCTGATTGGCTTAAACTTTAAATTGTCATAACTCCCTTGGTAATCAACCAAACAGGATGGAATATAGAACGGAGATGGACATAAGGGACTCCTACAAAAACGTATGGTCATCATGCACATGCATGCACGTGCATACAGTTCGTCTTATTTAATGAAGGTTACAGGGACTAAAGCACCAAAAGGTAGTTGGGGAGCGTTTGGGGAACATCTGTAACGGTTCCCGTTACAATTAGCCCTAGTTGTTATTATTATGCTGACTGTTGCATAAAAATGACAATATTTTCTCCAATTCCAATGTTTCATCACCTCTTACAAACATGTTAGTACACACCTATTATAACGTCACGTTTTGCTACATGTACATCAAAATCTTCTTTTCTATTATTTTGAGTGTTTCACACAATAAAGCATGATGTATAGATAGTATCAAGGAATTAAGTTAAGTGAAGGTAAAAACCTATATAAGAAAAATAATTTGTTTATTTATTTCTTGTAGTATGAAATATATGAAACTAAGTATAAATATAATAAAATACGCCGGTACATGAATCAGAATCTGTGGCATAATCTGTAGCGTGTCAGACTGACAATCTCGGGGTCATGAGTTCGCTCCCCGGTATGGGCGTTGTCGGATTTTCTTCAGAAATGGAAGCCATGCACTATTTCGGCATAGTATGCTTATGCTATATAAATCCTTAGAACAATATGTGATAATAGTAGGGTATGGGTTATATAGAGACAAACTGACAGGAAGCATAATAATTACCAAATACAATGTATCACATAAGACATACCGGGTAATTAACAGTGTGAAACAAAAGCTTCACAAGAGGTATTTACTTAAATGTAGTTCAAAAGCCAACAAAAATAAAAGCATAAATAGCACCATTCGAGTACCTCTTCACTGAATACAAAATTGATGTGCAATTTGTACCAATGATTATATACTTAGTGTTATCTTCGGATGATTTTCTTTTCCTGATTTTCTGTTTATGGTGCTTAAGTCTACATTTGTCTCCATCAGGACATGACCCAGTTGCAGCGAATAGTTGGCAGGTTAGTGTATGTCTTTTCTTGCACTAAAAACAAGCATTTCCAAAATTTGTACAGTACACAGGCTATTTAGTCTTTCACTGATATTTTCAACATAATTTGAACATTAAATTAAATGAAAAAATAAACAAAACAGCCTCATTTGTTTTGGGCTCTCTCAAGCTGTTTTGATTTTGTAGATAATACTTTTTTCTCTATAAACCTACCTTTGCACCTTTTGAACAAAATCCCTGTAGAAAATCCTGACACACCTCGGCATTCTTGCTGACCTTGACGTGGAGGTACGGACAGTTATCTCTACTGCAGACCCCCCGTAAGAAGTAGGAGCACACAGGCATCTTGTCTTTGTCCACTTTATGAGAGAAAGGACAGTCAACAATATTGCACGTCCCTCTTAGGAATCTGCATAAAAATATGAATCAATTGAATCATTAACAAAAGAATAGTAACCAAAGTGTACAAGATTAAAAATATTAAAGAAACCTAATAAACAATATATTACAATATATTAATACTATGAGTATTGGTTTTGCATCACCTGGTGAAAAATGGCATATTCAAAATAAATTTGTGAAGAAGCAATGGAAACAATGAAACAAGATACCTTAGGGCTAGGTGGTCAGCCAGTCACCTGAGTATCAAGAGTGATCTCACACACTACGACCTGGCCTGGGACCATAAAACCTAGATAAGCTCACTTTTGATCTCAGTCTCACTTTTCCACTTTATATTCCTTTGGTAAAAGTGTGACTGAGTTCACACCTGTTTAAAAAATATATTGGGTCTCTTACCGGTGGGCCATGGCGCAGCTCACACCTTTCAAATTCTTGAGGCCTAGACCACAGCAAGTGTATAACACACTCAATTTTCATGCGAAATTCTCTTAGGTTTCACTACAACAACAATTATAAACTTACATGTTCTTTGTTAATTTATTTATCCTTTTTCAAAAAATAAGCATGTATCCCGTAATTAAGATTTTAAATACATAACAAAATTTGCAGACTTCTGATAAAGTTTTAACCAGCTGATTCGTATCGCTTTCTAGAAGTGATTTAGGTGTACTTTTTAATAAAGTGCCGCGCCACTGCATGATTTATGCCCGTCAAAAAAAATTTTCAATTTTCTTGAACAGTTTAGGTGCAACAAAATCACATCAACCTTGATTGTAACATTACGATATTTTTCCATTTCACACAGCCATTTTTCCCCTGTGATGTAGGCATCAATTATAATAAATATTACATCACTGATTGCATTTCTGTGCTGGTTGTGTTAGACCTTGTCAAATGCCCATCATCAAATTAGTCTTAACAACTTAATCTATACCAAATTAATTTTGAAAAGAAAAGGCTGGCCATCAAATGAAATGTTATAAACTGACCATTTCTTCTGTCTACATACACCAAAGGGTACAGATATAGTCACTTAATCAGAGCGACTGAGACAGCTAGCCTTCCTACACTGAACTCATTAATTAATCTTTAACTGAGTCACTACAAACAAGGATAATTCACTGGTATCCTATAAAATTTTTTTAAAAACATATAAAATACTCATGGATATTTTGTTTTGGTTGAGATTTAATTTTCTGTTTTTAATGATGTAATTCATATGGACAGGAATCCTCCATAAAATTAGTTTTTAAATTAATAATATTACATAATATCATATTAGTCTATAATGCAATATCAAATTAGTTTTAATTACTTTTCATCAAATTCATTTTAAAACTTAAGCTAGTCAACAAGAGCTATAGCCTATTTTTAATCAAACAGGCTTACCCATTTGCCCAATACTCAAGGGATATAGATAACACGATTGCTCTGTCAGTTAGCTCCTCGCACTCAAAACCCATTAATTTCTCTCTAATTTGACAATCAATTTTCTGTTATCAAAATTCTTCTTGACCAGTGCTTGATAATTACACTCATGGGAGAGGTAGGATTTCTCTAAGTTAACATACATTATATTTGTTATAGATTGCTGTCAAGTATATGCTTAAAAAAAAATAAGGTATTTTCTTGATTTAAAACTTTTTTAATAAGGACAGTGCAATACTCTTATATTATTTGGGATGTGTAAATGAATAGTAAAAAGACACATTTTTTTTTAAAATTTCACTTAAATTAAAGGTCACAGTGACCTTGAAATAGGTCGTGACACACCTTCTACCTAAGATGCATAAACTGGCCAAGTTTGATGATTGTAAGTCTTATGGTTTTCCTGTTATGGGCCGGAAAGGATTTTTCCATATTTGGCTATAACTTCTTAATTAAAGGTCAGAGCAACCTACTCTTTGTGCGCGACACACCTTCTACCCAAGATGCATCAGATGACAAAGTTTGATAATCCTAGGCCTAGTAGTACCAAAGTTATGAGCCGGAAACGAAAAAGCTAACAGACAGACGGACACGAAGCCTATAACATAATACGTCCAGTCTTAAGACAGGCGTATAAAAATCGCTAAGGCCATAATAAATAAATTGCTAGATTCTCATCCGAATTTTTTAAAAAATCGAGGCGGGCGGGCGGCTTTTATTTTATATTTTTTATTTTTTCAATTTTGCAGATTTTTTATTGACCTGGTCAATCGGTGTAATTTTATCTACAATACCCGAATAAAAGTCATAGTAAAGGTTCAATTATCTCTTACTTCACATCATCACCAATCTTTTTCAACCTATGACCCTTGTTTAAAATATATACGCATGTTATTACAGCAATAACCATTCTTTTCAGCTGTCAAAATCATGTCGACTTTCGCGGGATTTAAAACGAAAGTAGAATGGTAGATGAATACCGATCCCAATCAGAATTAAGACGAAGAAGAAAAACAGAAATAAAACTAGAACTGTCCAATAGGGACAAATACCCCCGCTGTGTTTTTTCAGAGTAGGTGCCAATTCACAAATATTTTATGGATCTATTAAGAGGTGTTCACTATTGTCTTAAAACAAATCGAGTGAAAATATAATTGTGGTGAAAATATAATTGCATTCTCATTAATTTTTTTTCAATTCATGAATCTAAGGTGCAACCAAATAAAATATCAATACTAATACACTGTAACAGTTTTTTTTTAATTTCATTAAAAAAAGAAATTATTTGTCATGCTACTCTGAAAAATAATTGTTGAGAAAAGAAATATTATACAGAATCAAATTAATCTTTATAACTTTATATCAAATTCATTTTAAAAATAATAAAGTGCCCAATACAGCATGATACTCCAGTCAAATATTGTTCATTCAATTAATATAAACAGTTTGGAGTGTGAGGAAATCATGGCAACCTTTAAAAGGATTTCCATAATTTTTTTTTCCTTTTGATATTTGTTTAAACATCTCCTGTGGTGTAAGCATTAATTATAACAAATAATCATCAAATGGTTGCATTATAGCTTGACAAATGCTCCTCCCCCACAAACAAACACATATGCATATATCTTTCATGTAGGACATGATGCTCTGAAATTTGTTACTTGATATTTTAATTTTTTAAAAATATATCCATTTAACTAATTAGTATTAAAAACTTAATCTATAACGAATTGATTTTAGAAATAGAAGGCTGGCCATCAAATGACATATGCTATTTAAACTGACCAGCAGTTCCTCTGTCTAATTCCCAAAGGACCTTAATCAGAGATAACAGCTAACAGAAAAGATTGAGACAGCTAGCTTTCCTACATTGAACTCATTAATTAATCTTTGACTGGATGCATGTCCACTGATAAATGCCAAGGGATGCAATTTTCTGTTATCAAAATTCTCCTTGACCAGTGCTTGATAATTATACCCTTGGGAGAGGTAGACTATCTCTTATAAAATAACATTTGATATAGATTGTTGTAAAGTATATAATGAAAAAAATATTATTTCTTAATTTAACATTTTTTAAACAGGGATACAGAAACACTCTTACATTTTTGGGATTGTGTAATTCAATAGTAAAAGACGGGTTTCTTTTTAAAATTTCACTTAAATTAAAGGTCACGGTGACCTTAAAATAGGTCATGACACACCTTCTACCCAAGATGCATAAACTGTCCAAGTTTGATGATTGTCAGTCTAATAGTTTTCTAGTTATGAGCCAAACAAAACCATAAAATAAAAAATAAAAAACACCTGTAAAATGCAGAAAAATTACCCAATCATGATGAAAATACCAGGTGCACAACTTCATATGGTGATTAATGAGTGTACAAATTTTCAGACAAATCCATCCAATAGTTTCTGAGAAACGGTCCGGACAAAATCTTGACTACAGACAGACAGACAGACGGACAGACAGACGGACATGCTGATTCCAATATACCCCCCTAAACTTCGTTTGCGGGGGTATAAAAAATCGAGGCGGGGTATAAAATCGGGGCGGGTGGGGATGAGAATCTAGGAATATTTTTTTTATTGCCTAAATATCTATATGTTTTCTCAAACTGTTTTCTAAACTTAATGTATGCTGTATTTTATTACTAAGTGTGTAATAAACATATTAATACATACCCTTTTCCATATCACATCCTGTATCAGCCCTCGACCAATATCAGCCAGAGGGCCGAAGGCCCTCTAGCTGATATTGGTGTCTCGGGCTGATACAGGATGTGATATGGAAAAGGGTATGTATTTTTCTCTATATAATCTCTGCCTGTTCAGTAGATTTTCGAGTTTACCACATTTAATATTTATCTCCATATTCTACATAATTACATATTTTCAGTGTTAGTCTTACTGCAATAATCCATATCTGAACCTGCCCAATGATTCGCTGAGTATTGGGCCTAAAAAAAAAATTGTGTGTTTAGGGTAACACTGTTGACAAATTTAGGGTAGGTAGGTAGGGATTTTTTTTTTTTGATTTTTTTTGTTGTTGTTGGTATTCATGACCACTGGAATGTAAATAGAAAATCATGAGAATATAATTTCGTATTATATTTAACACCACCATTTTTGAAACACTTCAGACAACTAAATTTTACAGAGTTTCATGTCATTTTAATATTTGAATTTTCTCTTCATTTCAGTGCGTATGAGTGGTTAGGTTTCAAATAAGTGTTTAATCCTTGTGGGTACAATCCAAGTGGTTTTGTTCTGAATTAAAAAGATACCATTTCATATTGGATAACTTAAAATTATTTTATTGAATCTCTTCTGCATGGGAAAACTCTCATTTTTACACAAATCACATATTCTTAATCATTAACTGATTATCCTAATTATTATATAAAAATAAAAATACATTAACACACCAAGCAAGGATCCTTAATAGGGGGCATACGCAATTATATTAGTATGATTACATATAAATTATATTAAAGTATATTGTAATATGAAATTATATTAATCATATCCATCGTGATGGTACAAATGAAAGTACAATACGAAGATACTAGTGTCTGAAAAATATTTACAAATAATGTGTTTTATTTGCATATATAATTGCAAGAAAATGCAACATATATTAAAGCACAGAATTCTTAAACAGGGTCAAAAATATTTACATTTATAACATATGCAGTTTGATTCAGAACAATAAATTATATCATCTTTATTTATACAATTCATTTACACTGTAATTTTGAAGCAAATATAAATATTTTTTTTTACCAGTGAAGTTTTTTGATCTTCAAAGAAGGCTGTAATTTTGTTAATGTTTTTGTTATCTAGTTATTGTTTACAGTGTAGCTTGTCCTTGCGCTTGTGGGATCTTTGAACTGCTTTCCAGAACATTCAAACAGGCTTTTCTGTATGAAAAAAGCCATCTAAAATATTCTAATACACATTCATCAAAATATATGATTTTTTTAACAAATTTTTTTTAGAAATATAGAAAAAAACATTTATTATATATTCCTGTGTTACAGGCTGTGCGTTTTTAAACACGTTGGTTCACCTGTGGGCATGTATACAAGTTGGCTTATAGACACGCAGTACGAAACCGCGCGGGTCGAACACGTAATCGGAACGTAACCACCCAATACCATTTCAGCTATGTCACAATACTTTTAAATTATAGAAATTATCAAAAAGATTTCCCTCCATGCTGTCTGATCCGTCGATCATAAAAACGCTTGCATGTTGATTTTAATTCCGTTCATGTTGACTGTAAGCCTAAGCGTTTTAGAGACGTTTCTTATGAACAATAAAGTGCCACGCCACAGCATGATACGCCCGTCAAAAAATTACAATTATCTTAAACCATTAAAAGTGCAAGAAAATCATGTCAACCTTGATTTTAAGATTTCCATGATTTTTCGACTCCTTAAAAAATGTGTTTATCCATCTCCTGTGGTGTAGGCATTAATTATAACATATACTGCATCATTCATAGATTTCTATACTGGTTGTGTTAAACCTTGCCAAATGCCTATCATATTAAACAATATCAAATTAGTCTTAACAACTTAATCTATACCTAATTAATTTTGGAAATAAAAGGCTGGCCATCAAATATAAACTGACCAACAGTTCTTCTGTCTAATTCCCAAAGGATGCACTGTCAGTTAATTAAGATAATGCTCTGAAGAAATGATTGAGACAACTATAGCCTTGCTACACTGAACACATTAATTAATCTTTAACTGGATGCTTGTCTACTCATTACTCCCAAGAGATTATTGGATCTGCACTATCTACCATAAAGCATTTTTAAAACATATAAAACCTCAATGATTTTTTTGTTAGATTTAATGGCAGACAGGTTTTAATATGCAATTCATATGGACATGCTGATTCCACCCCACCCCCATAAAATTATTTTTTTAAAGTTCATAATATTATGTAATATCAAAATAGTTTATTATGCAAAATCAAATTAGTTTTATTTACTTCTCATCAAATTCATTTTAAAACTTATGCTAGCCAACAAGAGCTATTTTTAATCCAACAGGATTACCCATTTGACCCAATACTCAAGGGATATAGATAGCATCGATGCTCTCCCTCACACTAAACTCATTAATTTCTCTAATTTGACATGCAATTTTCTGTTATCAAAATTCTTCTTGACCAGTGCTTGATAATTAAACTCATGGGAGTGGTGGAATTTCTTTAACATACATTACATTTGTTATAGATTGCTGTCAAGTATATGCTTAAAAAAATAAGTATTTTCTTGATTTAACATTTTTCTAATAAGAATAGTGCAATACTTTTACATTTTTTGGAGTGTGTAAATGAAGAGAAAACAAGACATTTTTTTTTAAAATTTCACTTAAGTTAAAGGTCACAGTGACCTTGAAATAGGTCGCGACACACCCTCTACCTAAGATGCATGAAGTGGCCAAGTTTGATGATTCTAAGTCTAATAGTTTTCTAGTTATGGACCGGACAAGATTTTTCCATATTTGGCTATAACTTTTTAATTATAGGTCAGAGCGACCTACTTTTTGTGCGCGACACACCTTCTACCCAAGATGTATCAGCTGACAAAGTTTGATAACTCTAGGCCTTATAGTATTCAAGTTATGAGCCGGACACGAGAAAAGCTAACAGACGGACGGACGGACAGACGGACAGACAGACGGACATGAAGCCTATAACATAATACGTCCCGTCTTAAGACGGGCGTATAAAAAAGTAATAATCTGATAAAAACTGATTTTACATAGAAATATAATAGGAACTTTAATCGGATAAAAACGGACATCGAAAAAAAAAACGTTAGGATCGGCGCATATTTTTAGGTTAGGTCGGGTTACCCGAAACACACAATTTTTTTTTCTAGGCCTTGGTACCGGTATCAAAGAGCAGAATTAATGTGCCAGTCTGATACGTATTTAAAAAAAAAAAATTTATTCTAGACACAGTACATATATATTTTAAATTCTTACAAAAAATTAATTCACTTAGTATAATCACGCATCTGATATGTACTACGCATGAATGCATACGTAGGGAAAAATGATCTTGTATCAACAATTTAATTGAACACGGTTATAATCAAAATCGAGATTAGAGACAATCAAGTTATTCATTTATGAAAGTGTGTTTCCTCTTAGTGTAATATAATAATAATAGTCTATTGAACTTTTTATGACTAATGTAACTAGTGCTAATTGTAACGGGGACCGTCACAGATGTTCCCCAAATGCTCCCCAACTCCCTTTTCGTGTCATATTCCCTGTAATCTCTATTAGATAAGAAATACTTTATGGAATTTAGACTTAATCAAGATCTTCCCAGAAAAATAGAAATTATATTTAAAAATAGGCATTGCACGCGTGTTCATGTGCGTAACGACCATATTATCTTGTCTACAATATCTCAAATTTTAATATACTTAATATTAAAGCATTTAATTCAAAAGTATTAAAAAATTCACTCATTCGAGTGTATTTTTAATTTTACTCATTGAACGTGCACGCACGTGGAAGCACGTGCATAATGACTACACCTTTTTGTAGAAGTCCCTTATATTTATCTATGTTCTAAATCCCATCCTGTTTGGTTGAAAAACAAGGGAGTTACAGCCATTTGAAGTTTCAGCCAATCAGATTACTGCACACATGCATGCGCGTGATTTCATAATTTTTTATCTTTATCGTATTGAAGAATATCTAAATGAATGACTATATTTTAAAATTTCAAACATTTCGTCAAAAAACAAAGGAGATATAGCCATATAAAGTTTCAGCCAATCAGATTGCAGCACACGTGCATGCGCGTGATTTCATGAATTTTTTCTATATCATATTTTAGGATATCTTAATGCATGACTATGTTTTAAATTTCAAAGCATTTCGTCAAAAAACAAAGGAGATATTGCCATTTAAAGTTTCAGCCAATCAGATTGCAGCACGAGCGCATGCTCATGCTTTCATGAAATTTTTTATATATCATGCTGTAGATCTTCATAATGTAAGACTATGCTCAAAATTTCAAAAGATTATGACAAGAAACAAGAAAGATATTGAGACTTTAGTTTCAGCCAATCAGAGCGAAGCGCACGTGCATGCGCGTGAGATCTTGCTATTTTGACCATGCCATCTTGTCTATACTACTAATGTATCCTTACATTATGAGTTTCAAAAAAATTCATCAAGAAAAAGAAAAGTTACAGCAATATCCATTATATTGGTCATTTCATGTGCTGCACGTGCGCGCTCTTGCAAGCACGTGCACGCAAAATGACCTTCGTTCGGCAAATCTACATAACATGTCTACTGACCCTAAAAACATTTTACCTAAGTCGGATGTGTAGTTTACAAGATCACTCGTGGACAAAATTTTCCCAGGAAGAAGAAAAATAATAATAACTAGAAACGATCTCGTTGCGAGCAACGAGAGGTCTTCCGTCTGATTCTGGAAAAAAAACTCGTAAAGTCGAGCTGAGAATTGATTAAACATTTTGGTCACAAATTGAATCCAGGTTGCCAGCGTGAAAATCCAATTCGCTTTTTTCCCCTTTTATCCCCAACGCGCTAACCATTACGCTATTGGGATTACTGCTCTTAATGTACTTGTGTATACTTTTGCTACAGTACACCTGTCTAAGAATTATAAAAGACGGGCCTTTATTCATAATTTCGCGCCAAACGCCACGTCAAATCTTCGCGCCTTTTCTTTGGACTGATCTATTAAAAAGGTGTGATAGCTTCAATGAAATTAAGAAACAAGAGGCCCTCGGGCCTTATAGGTCACCTGAGTATCATGTATCAACTTTCCAGTGATTATATTTGGTTCGTGTTTTAATCAAAAGCCATGAAATTCACAAATTTTGAAAGAGGCACCATTGCTTATCAAAGGGCAGATATCAAAACATTAATTCATTTTTAGTCAAAGTACCCCCCTGGTACCCCTGACCCCGTAGCCCTGAGAAATTATCTATTTTGAAAGAGGCCCCTTTCTTCATTATAAGGCCAGCATTTTTTATGTTTAGATTTAGTTATGAACATGTAATAAAGTCCCGAAGGAGAAGGAAATAAATTTTTTTTTGATAAATCAATTATTAACATTGGTACATTCTTTTTTATGCTATTCTAATAGGCTCCTCACCACTGGACACATGATGCTTACAAATAGGAAAGTAGAACATTTAATTGCTTATTTCATCATCCGCCAGTTTGGGCCAATTACATAAATTTTGTGATGTTGATCAAAATATATTTCAAAATATCTTCATTTCTTTAATGTATGAATGTGTAGACATTGTTCTAAAATTTACTTGATGCCTAAAATTATAATTCCTATCATAAAACAGACAGGGAGTATTGGGGAGTAGGGTCAACATTTTTTTTCAATTAAGTGTAAAATAATTTTTCTGGTTGATACAAATGATACTATATGCCTGTATATATTTGTATATTCTTGCCTTTTAATATTTGAATTTCTTTTTATTTCTTCAGGTTCTTCCTCAAATTTGAATTCACTTCTCCCATGGTTTTATTCATTACACTTGATGCATAAGCAACCCTTTTCTGAGGAATGATGCTTAGACTGTAAGCTATAATAGATACCTAAACATTGTCCCTGGCAATATGCAATAGCTATCACGGGCAGTTAAAAACCTGGGGGAGGAAAATAATTTACAGTTACTTTTGAAACGAATACATAATTATCTCACCATCATGTCATTGTGCAACAAAGTCGTCAGCATTTTATTTGTCTTTTGAACGGGTGAAACGTTCTGAATGGCACTCTTATCGATGAATTTTACACTAAACCAAGCTCTTCTCAGATCTAGCTTTATTTACCCGCCCTAAAACCAGAAGTGCGAGTTCGTAAATTTGAAATCTCGATCCCGACTCAAATTTGACATCGGAAAGAAAAAAATGTTTTATTTTTTTTCTAAACATTCAAAACCTTGAGCGGAGGGTTTAAAAAACTAAAAAAAAAATCCTGGCCTTAAATATGTAATTAGATCATTAGCATATTAACCAGGGGCAAAGGATAAGATGTTCAAAGAATTCATGCATTTCCCTATATAATCATTAGAGCCCCCCCCCCCCTTAAACAAGAACCCCTGACCCTGGGGCCATAAAATTCACAATTTTGGTAGAGGCACACTTGCTTATCATAACTATGTACTTAATTTGTTTATTTAATACCCAGGAGCTGAGAAGAAGATTTTCAAAGAATTCATGTATTTTCACTATATAATCAATAGAGCCCCGCCCTAACACCAGAACCCCTGACCCTGGGGCCATAAAATTCACAATTTTGGTAGAGTCACTCTTGCTCATTATAACTATGTACTTAGTTGGTTTATTTAATACCCAGGAGCAGAGAAGAAGATTTTCAAAGAAATAATGCATTTTCACTATCTACTTATTTAGCCCCGCCCTAGCACTATAACCCCTGACCCTAGGGCCATGAATTTCACAATTTTGGTAGAGGACTCATTGCTGATTACAATCATGCAAACAGTTTGCCTGCTTGTTGTTCAGGAGTAAAGAAGAAGATTTTTAAAGATTGCATTAATTAATTTTAGTGGTTTTGGCCCCACCCCTCAGGCCCCAGGGGGGCAGGGATCATGAAATTCACAATTTTTGTTCCCCTTCACCCATAGATGCTTTGTGCCAGATTTGGTTGAAATTGGTTCTGTGGTTTCAGAGAAGAAGATGAAAATGTTCAAATGTTAACGCACGACACACGACACACGCCACACGACACACGACGACGGACGAAAACGGATAGCAATAGGTCACCTGAGTTTACTCAGGTGACCTAAAAAAGAACGTTCTCATAGCCTACATTTCGAGGTTTAGAAAATATATTTAACACATTGTACACATTCTGTAGAAAAGTAACACAAAAGCAGTGAAATGACTATAATTTAATTTTTTTTTATTTCCCGTCTCAGAAGTGAACTATGCCGATTAGTTACACTTTCATAAAAAGGTTGAAATGTTTCGCCGAAAAACATGCCTGCCTCGCTCTACAACAGTCAAGGAATCAGATACCATTTATGTTCAATAACTTGATTCAGATCTTTGAGAAAAGAATGTTAATATAAACTCCATTAGACGATCTTATTAAAATGGTTTTCTTATTTTTGTCTTTTCTATTCATTTAATATCACACAAGTGTGCATGGGAAAAACAGTGGTTATACGTTTTATACTTACTATATACATGCATCGATATTGTTTCTTGAAAAACTATAACTTATAACTATGATTTAAGATCTGTTTTTCCGTCTTGCTAATAGGTATCTCTCATTTGCACATTTAGTCTTTTCTTTTTCTACTTTGAGAACCAACCAAAACCAGTTACAGAAGACGTTTGAGAAGACCCTGGAATAAATCTTTAGTTTGACACAGAATTGTAACGTAATTACTACGTGATCTATTAACGCGCAAACCATTAAGCTACTGCTCTAAATATACTTGTGTATACATTTGCAACAGTACACCTGTCTAAGAATTATAATAGGCGGGCCACTATTGATAATTTCGTGCCAAACACCACGAGTAAATATTCGCATCTTTTCTTTGGACTGATCTATTAAATAGGTGTGATAGCTTCAATGAAATTAAATAAATAAAACGTTCTTATCGCCTTTATTTTATTTCGACGTTAAGAAGGTATATTTAACACATTGTACATATTACATATCGTATCTAGCCCAGTTAAACGGAAATTAAGTTTTAAGATTGACACGTAATTACAACGTACTACTACGTGAAAGTCCAAGTAGTTTTCTACATTTCATGTATCCTTATGTAAGAATGGTTTAATCAAACGCTCAGCTGCCTCCACAAACCCCTACTCGCGAAATGGCGGAGTTGACAGAGGCAGACGCCATCTTGGACCCGCTTCAGATTTTCAAATATTAATATCTAGAGTTCAGATTAACCAATATTCAAACAACTTATACAGTAAACATCAATCAAAGGGTGTCTATTATCATTCCAAAAATAAATAAAAAATATTTAAAAACAAAAAAGTTAGAAAATCCAATTTTTTCATTTCGCTTCTCCTAACGACAGGAAGTACTGACGACGAACGAAAGGTCGCGTCCTGGATGGTAAATATCACGATCTATAATCCCTGAAAGTTTCATGTTGATATCTTTTACCGTTTTTGAGTTTAATCGTGGACAAAATGTCATTTTATTTTCAGAAAATGTCCCGTAACTTGGCACCAGAAGCGAATTTTCAAAAAATCTCTCGGAAAAAATAACTTCAGATAATAACACATAATTTCTGTAAATTTCATGAAAATTCACCCAGTAGTCTTCGAGAAATCGCGTGCACAAAATTTGGTGTACGGAAAAATAATAATAATAATAATAATAATAATAATAAGAAACAGTAGAATCACTATAAGGTCTTCCGTGAAGACGGAAGACCTTAACTAGATACGATCTCGTTGCTAGCAACGAGAGGTCTTCCGTCTGATTCCGAAAAAAAAAACCTTTGTAAAATCTAGATGAAAAGGTAAAAAAAAATATTACACGCAAGGGGGATTGAATCCAAGTCGGCAGCATGAAAATCCAACGCGCTAAATATTACGTAATCTGTCGGGACCTCTGCTCTAAATCTTCTTGTATATACCTCTGTATAACAGTGCTTTTGTCTTAGAATTATGAAAGCTAGTCACTATTCATAAATTCGCGCCAAACGCCATGAGTTAATCTTCGCGCCTTTTCCTTGGAATGTTCTATTTAATAGGTGTGATAGCTTTAATGAAATTAAAAAACTGTTCATTTAGCATAAAACTTGATGATTAGAAAGTATATTTAATACATTTCACAAACTCCATTTAGTATATAAGGAAGTAACACTAAAACAGTGAAACGGCTATGAATTTTAACTTTTTTAAAATTTCATTTTAAAGTGAACTCGCTAAAGTGAACTATCCCGATTAGTTAAAACATTCATGAAGAGATTGAAATGTTTCGCAAAAAAAAAATGACTCGCCTTACGACGGTCAAGGAATTGGATATTGTTTGTGCTCAATAACTTGAATAAAATCTTTGAGACAATAATGTTAATATAAACTCGATTAAGCGATCTTTAAAAAAATAAGGTTATCTTATTTTGTCTTTTTTATTCGTTTAATATGGCACAAGTGTGCATGGGAAAAACAGTGAGTAAGTTTTATACTTACTGTATTCATTGATATCCTTCTTGAAAAACTATTACTTATAACAATGATTAATGAGCTGCTTTTCCGTGGTGCAATCATAGATATTAGGTATCGAATTTCATTTGCACATTTAGTCTTTTCTTTTTCTACTTTGAGAATCAACCAAAACCAATTATAGAATACGTTTACTTAGAAGAATTTAGTTTGACACAGAATTGTTACGTTAATACAACGTGAAAATCCAAGTATTCCTTTACATTCCAATTGTCCTTATGTTACTTTCGTTCAAGCAAATGCTCGACTGCCTCAGTAAACCCCTATTGCGAAATGTCGGAGTTGACAGAGAGGGCGGCCATTTTGAAACGCTTCAAATTTTTAAATGCTAATATCTAGAGTTTAGATTTATCAATATTCAAACAAAATATATAGTAAGCATTATAAGAAAGGTTTCTATTAACATACAAAAAATAAACGAAAAATATTGAAAAACAAAAAAATCTAAAAAATTAGACTTTTTAAATTAGCTTCCGGTAGCAAGCGGAAGTAATGACGACAAACGAAAAGTCGCGTCCTGGATAGTATTTATTATCATCTATAATATCTGAAATTTTCACATTGATATCTTTTACCGTTCTTGAGAAAATCCGTGGACAAAAGAAATCAGAAAAAGGTCTGTAACTTGGCACCGGAAGCGAATTTAAAAAAAATCTCTCAGATGTATCAAATTCATTTAACAAAACATCTGTCCTGAAAATTTCATGTAATTCCATCCAGTAGTCTTTGAGAAATCGTATTAGAAAAATAATAATAATAATAACTAGATACGATCTCGTTGCTAGCAACGAGAGGTCTTCCGTCTGATTCCGAAAAAAAACCTTTGTAAAATCTAGATGAAAAGGTAAAAAAAAATATTACACGCAAGGGGGATTGAATCCAAGTCAGCAGCATGAAAATCCAACGCGCTAAATATTACGTAATCTGTCGGGACCTCTGCTCTAAATCTTCTTGTATATACCTCTGTATAACAGTGCGTTTGTCTTAGAATTATGAAAGCTAGTCACTATTCATAAATTCGCGCCAAACGCCACGAGTTAATCTTCGCGCCTTTTCCTTGGAATGTTCTATTTAATAGGTGTGATAGCTTTAATGAAATTAAAAAACTGTTCATTTAGCATAAAACTTGATGATTAGAAAGTATATTTAATACATTTCACAAACTCCATTTAGTATATAAGGAAGTAACACTAAAACAGTGAAACGGCTATGAATTTTAACTTTTTTAAAATTTCATTTTAAAGTGAACTCGCTAAAGTGAACTATCCCGATTAGTTAAAAACATTCATGAAGAGATTGAAATGTTTCGCAAAAAAATAAATGACTCGCCTTACGACGGTCAAGGAATTGGATATTGTTTGTGCTCAATAACTTGAATAAAATCTTTGAGACAATAATGTTAATATAAACTCTATTAAGCGATCTTTAAAAAAATAAGGTTATCTTATTTTGTCTTTTTTATTCGTTTAATATGGCACAAGTGTGCATGGGAAAAACAGTGAGTAAGTTTTATACTTACTGTATTCATTGATATCCTTCTTGAAAAACTATTACTTATAACAATGATTAATGAGCTGCTTTTCCGTGGTGCAATCATAGATATTAGGTATCGAATTTCATTTGCACATTTAGTCTTTTCTTTTTCTACTTTGAGAATCAACCAAAACCAATTATAGAAGACGTTTACTTAGAAGAATTTAGTTTGACACAGAATTGTTACGTTACTACAACGTGAAAATCCAAGTATTCCTTTACATTCCAATTGTCCTTATGTTACTTTCGTTCAAGCAAATGCTCGACTGCCTCAGTAAACCCCTATTGCGAAATGTCGGAGTTGACAGAGAGAGCGGCCATTTTGAAACGCTTCAAATTTTTAAATGCTAATATCTAGAGTTTAGATTTATCAATATTCAAACAAAATATATAGTAAGCATTATAAGAAAGGTTTCTATTAACATACAAAAAATAAACGAAAAATATTGAAAAACAAAAAAATCTAAAAAATTAGACTTTTTAAATTAGCTTCCGGTAGCAAGCGGAAGTAATGACGACAAACGAAAAGTCGCGTCCTGGATAGTATTTATTATCATCTATAATATCTGAAATTTTCACATTGATATCATTTACCGTTCTTGAGAAAATCCGTACAAAAGAAATCAGAAAAAGGTCTGTAACTTGGCACCGGAAGCGAATTTCAAAAAAATCTCTCAGATGTATCAAATTCATTTAACAAAACATCTGTCCTGAAAATTTCATGTAATTCCATCCAGTAGTCTTTGAGAAATCGTATTAGAAAAATAATAATAATAATAACAAGAGGCCCACGGGCCTTATAGGTCACCTGAGCATTATGCAACAACTTTCCAGTTATTGAATTTGATTCATGTTTTAACTTAAGCCAGATGATATATGGCATTCACAATTTTGAAAGAGGCACCATTGATCATCATAACAGTACACTTAGCAGTTGCTTAGCTTGGTTACTAAATACCCATACGCATGGTAGGGGAACAAAAATGCATTCCAACTAATCAGTAATATTCAGCAATAATCAGTAGTGCCCCTAACACTGTGACATAAACCCCTGACCCTAGGTCCACACATTGCACAAATTTTAAAAAGGCACTCTTAAAATTGCCTATCAAAAAATAAATAAATGTTTTATAAATACAAAGGAGCAGATTTCAAACAATTCATTTTCAGTATATAAGTAGAGCCCCCCCCCTCCCCCACCCCTGACCCAGGGTCCTTGAAATTCACAATTCTGCAAGATTAGGGCCCTTGCTCATCATGACTATATAGGTAGTTCATCTGCTTCATACCCAGAGACAGAGAAGAAAATTTTCAAAGATTTAATGTATCTTCACTATATAATCAATAGAGCCCCGCCCTAACATCAGAACCCCTGACCCTGGGGCCATAAAATTCATAATTTTTGTTGAGGCATTCTTGTTCATCATAACTATGTACTTAGTTAGTTTATTTAATTCCTAGGAGCAGAGAAGAAGATTTTCAAAGAATTCATGTATTTTCACTTTATAATCAAACTAGCCCTGCCTTAACACCAGAACCCCTGACCCTGGGACCATAAAATTCACAATTTAGGTAAAAGCACTCTTGCTCATCATAACTAACTTAGTTAGTTTATTTAATACCTAGGAGCAGAGAAGAAGATTTTCAAAGAATTCATGTATTTTTACTATGTAATCTATAGAGCCCCCCCACCCCCCTCCTCAACACCAGAACCCCTGACCCTGGGAGCATAAAATTTACAATTTTGGTTGAGGCACTCTTGCTCATCATAACTATGCACTTAGTTAGTTTATTTATTACCTAGGAGCAGAGAAGAAGGTTTTCAAAGAATTCATGAATTTTCACTATATAATCAATAGAGCCCCCCCCCCCCCCTCAACACCAGAACCCTTGATCCTGGGGCCATAAAATTCACAATTTTGGTTGAGGCACTCTTGCTCATCATAACTATGCACTTAGTTAGTTTATTTAATACCTAGGAGCAGAGAATTAGATTTTCAAAGAATTAATGTATTTTCACTATATAATCAATAGAGCCCCCCCCCTACACACACCAGAACCCTTGACCCTGGGGCCATAAAATTCACAATTTTGGTAAAAGCACTCTTGCTCAACATAACTATACACTTAGTTAGTTTATTTAATACCTAGGAGCAGAGAAGAAGATTTTCAAAGAATTCATGTATTTTTACTATATAATCTATAGAGCCCCACCCTAACACCAGAACCCCTGACCCTGGGACCATAAAATTCATAATTTTTGTTGAGGCATTCTTGCTCATCATAACTATGCACTTAGTTAGTTTATTTAATGCCTAGGAGCAGAGAAGAAGATTTTCAAAGAATTCATGTATTTTCACTTTATAATCAATAGAGCCCCCCCCCCCAACACCAGAATCCTTGACCCTGGGGCCATAAAATTCACAATTTTGGCTGAGACACTCTTGCTCATCATAACTATGTACTTGGTTAGTTTATTTAATACCCAGGAGCAGAGAAGAAGATTTTCAAAGAATTCATGAATTTTCACTATATATAATCAATAGAGCCCCACCCTAACACCAGAACCCTTGACCCTGGGGCCATAAATTTCACAATTTTGGTAGAGGCACTCTTGCTCATCATAACTATGTACTTAGTTGGTTTATTTAATACCCAGGAGCAGAGAAGAAGATTTTCAAAGAAATAATGCATTTTCACTATATACTTATTTAGCCCCGCCCTAGCACTAGAACCCCTGACCCCAGGGCCATGAATTTCACAATTTTGGTAGAGGACTCATTGCTGATTACAATCATGCAAACAGTTTGACTGCTTGATGTCCAGGAGTAAAGAAGAAGATTTTTAAAGATTGCATTAATTTTAGTGGTTTTGGCCCCACCCCTCAGGCCCCAGGGGGGCAGGGATCATGAAATTCACAATTTTTGTTCCCCTTTAGCCATAGATGCTTTGTGCCAAATTTGGTTGAAATTGGTGCAGTGGTTGCAGAGAAGAAGCTGAAAATGTTCAAATGTTAACACACGATGGACGACGGACGACGCACGACGACGGACGAAAACGGATAGCAATAGGTCACCTGAGTTTACTCAGGTGACCTAATAAGAAACAATAGAATCGCTATAAGGTCTTCCGTTAAGACGGAAGACCTTAACTAGTGCTAATTGTAACGGGAGCCGTTACAGATGTTCCCCAAACGCTCCCAACTCCCTTTTGGTGCCATATTCCCTGTAAGCCTTATTAAATTAGACAACATCTGTGCATTTTTGACTTTAACAAAGTTTTCCCAAAAGGATACCAATTACATTAAATTTTAACATTGCACGCGTGCCCATGTGAATGCACGTGCATAATGATCATATAATCTTGTCTACACTTTCTATATATCTAAATATACTTTATATTAAAGCATTTAGTCCAAAAGTCTTAAAAATCACTCATTTAAGTGTATTTTTAATTTCACTCATTCCAAATGCACGCACGTGCGTGTACGTGCATGATGACCATACCTTCTTGTAGGAGGCCCTTGTATCTATCTATGTTCTAAATCCCATCCTGTTTGGTTGAAAACCAAGGGAATTATAGCCATTTCAAGTTTCAGCCAATCAGATTGCAGCACACGTGCATCCACGTGATTTCAAGAATTTTTTTCTAAATCATATTGTAGAATATCCTAATGCATGACTATGTTTTAAATTTCAAAGTATTTCATCAAAAATCAAAGAAGATATAGCCATTTAAAGTTTCAGCCAATCAGATTGCAGCACACGTGCATGCGCGTGATTTCTTGAAATTTTTTGTATATCATTTTGCAGGATATCCTAATGCATGACTATGTTTTAAATTTCAAAGCATTTCGTCAAAAAACAAAGGAGATATAGCCATTTAAAGTTTCAGCCAATCAGATTGCAGCGCACGTGCATGCGCGTGATTTCTTGAAATTTTTTGTATATCATTTTGCAGGATATCCTAATGTATGACTATATTTTAAATTTCAAAGCATTTCGTCAAAAAACAAAGGAGATATAGCCATTTAAAGTTTCAGCGAATCAGATTGCAGCGCACGTGCATGCGCGTGATTTCATGAAATTCTTTCCATATTATATTGTAGGATATCCTAATTCATGACAATGTTAAAAATTTCAAAGCATTTAGTCGAAAAACAAAAGAGATATTGAGATTTTTGTTTCAGCCAATCAGAGCAAGGCGCACGTGCATGCGCGTGAGTTCGTGCTAATTTGACAGTGTCATATTATTAATACAAATAATATATCCTCAAGTAATGAGTTTCAAAGCATTTCATCAAAAAATGTAAAAGTTATAGCTATATTAAATATATCAGTCAATTCACTCATTTCACGCGCACGCACGTGCAGGCGTTTGCGCGCAAAATGATCTTCGTTCCGCACACCTACACTACACACCTATTAACCCTAAAAAAGGTTTTAGCTCATTTGGGTGAACAGTTTCTGAGAACACTCGCGGACAAAAAAGTACCGGAGAACAAATAAGAAAAAAAATAATAATAACTAGAGCAAAGCTCGTTGCAAAGCAACGAGTAGGTCTTCCGTCCTGTTTTGACCGGAAGTGACGTCAACAAATGAAAGCAAATGAGCTAAGTGGTCTCCATTGACTTTATAATTTTGATTTTGTATTTAAACCTTCAAAAATAAACTATTTTTGGCTACTTCCGGTCACTTCCGGTTTGACCGGAAGTGATGTCAACGGACAGAAAATGAAGTTTTATGCTTCCAGATACATATGTTACACAAAAATATGTCAAGAACGGCAAAAATATGCATATTCTGACGACTTCCGGTATGACCGGAAGTGACGTCGCCGGACGCATTTCGACGACTTCAACAGATTAAGCTTGACATTTTGAACAACTTTGCTTTTTAGACGTATAACAAATTCTCAATACTTTTTGAGATATAAATGAAAAACTTTCGGCCCCTCTAGGCCCTTTATTTTAGGGGCCAGCCCTTTTTACGATATATCATTTGAAAGATCATGTAATTCTACACTTCTTTTGTTCTATATGTCTTAACAAAATATTTGTATGTGAAAAGATATCGAAGAAAAGGTGTTAGAAATTTTAAAATTCTCGACATGCCCATTTTTGGACCATAGCGAGCGTCGGCGTGCAGCACTTCCGGTAAAAATGAAATGCGTATGTCACATCTACAGACATTGCTCTATCATTGCTCAAAAAACTCAAGTTTCTATCTTAAGCCGTTTTTGAGAAAACTCGCGGACAAACTGACCCCCTGAAAATCACTAAATCGCAAAAATCTCAAAACCGGAAGTGACGTCATCAAAACAAAAAATTATATATCAGCTTTGTTTGATGCTTTATCAGTCCTGAAAGTTTCATGAAAATCGAGCGTGCCGTTTCTGAGAAATCGTGTACACAAAATCGGTAAGAAAAAAAACAATAAAAACAAGAGATGTTTGTAAAACACTTATGCCCCCCTCCCCCCAAATTGGAATTTTTCCACGTCCAAAAGGGCAAAACTCTGTCAAAAATGTACCTAACACAGAACTTGACCAAGATATTAATCTGATATATATGCTTACCAATTTTTATCTCAGTATGTGCAACGGTTGCAAAGAAAATGAACGGAAACTGCAAATAATTGGAATTTTTCTAAGTCCAAGGGGCATAACTCTATTAAAAATGGTGGGATCATACCCAACACAAAACTTGACCTAGATATTAATCTGATTAATCTGTATATTAAATTTCATATCAGTATGTGCAACGGTTGCAAAGAAAATGAACGGAAACTGCAAATAATTGGAATTTTTCTAAGTCCAAGGGGCATAACTCTGTCAAAAATGGTGCGATCCTACCCAAAACAGAACTTGACCTAGATATTAATGTGATAAATCTGTATACCAAATTTCATCTCAGTATGTGCAACGGTTGCAAAGAAAATGAACGGAAACTGCCAATAATTGGAATTTTTCTAAGTCCAAGGGGCATAACTCTGTCAAAAATGGTGCGATCGTACCCAAAACAGAACTTGGCCTAGATATTAATGTGATAAATCTGTATGCCAAATTTCATTTCAGTATGTACAACGGTTGTGAAGAAAATGAACGGAAACCAAGTGGACCGACAGACCGACAGACCTACCGACCGACCGACCGACAGACGGCAGCAAAGCAATATGCCCTCCCTTCTTCGAAGGGGGGCATAATAACTAGAGCCGAGCTCGTTGCAAAGCAACGAGTAGGTCTTCCGTCCTGGTTGACCGGAAGTAACTTTCATTAAAAAAAATGAAGAGTTATGAAGTCCCAAAATGGTTTAATCCTCCAAATCTATGGTAATTATTGCAAAATTAAGCCATTTTTGGCAACTTCCGGTTTGACCGGAAGTGACGTCGACGGACGGAAAATTAAGATTTAAGCTTCCAGTGACATTTGATATCCAAAAACCTGTCAAGAACAGCAAAAATATGCAATTTTTGCCAACTTCCGGTTTGACCGGAAGTGACGTCGCCGGACGTATTTTGACGACGCCATTAGATGAAGCTTGATATTTTGAACAAGTTTGCTTCTTTGACGTATTACAAATTCTCAATACTTTTTGAGATATAAAGGAAAAACTTTCGGCCCCTTTTGGCCCTTTATTATAGGGACCAGCCCTTCATCATTGATATCTTTCGAAAGATCGTGACATTCTTCACAACTTTTGTTCTATACATCTTTACAAAATAGTAACATGTAAAAAGATATTGCCAAAAATGTGTGAAAAATGTCTAAATTCCCCATAGATCTTTTTTCGAGCCATAGCGAGCGCCGACGTGCTGCACTTCCGGAGAATAAGAAAGGTGTGTGTCACATCAGCATATGTTGCTCTATCATCGCTGAAAATCTTACGTTTCTATATAAAAGCACTTTTGAGAAAAATGCTGGACAATGTGACCCTCTGAAAATCACTAAATCTCGGAAATCTCGAAACCGGAAGTGACGTCATAAAAATAAAAAATTATATATCAGGTTTGATTGATGTTCCATCAGTCCTGAAAGTTTCATAAAAATCGATCAAGCCGTTTCTGAGAAATCGCGTGCACAAAATCGGTAAGAAAAAAAAACAATAATAAAAATAATAAAAATAGTGGAAAAGAAACCTAAGAATAACAAGAAGGTCTTCCGCTGAAGACGGAAGACCTTAATAAAAATAGTGGAAAAGAAACCTAAGAATAACAAGAAGGTCTTCCGCTGAAGACGGAAGACTTTAATAAGAAACAGAGTAAAAACAATATGTTCCCAAACTCCGTTTGGGGAACATAATAAGAAACAGAGTAAAAACAATATGTTCCCCAACTTCGTTTGGGGAACATAATTAGGATTTAACTTGAAATGTGATTATACATTTTTTTTTGTTGCTGGACACGAGTACGTTGTTATTAAATTTTAAGGCATCTTATTAGTTTAAACATCTGTATGCAATAAATTACCAATATTAATTTATGGAAAAGTACAACAAACATTTCAAAAGAAAGTTGATTTAATTTTATTAAATAAGGGCAATGAAAATGTTTAAAATATTTATCATCAGAACTGTGACACACCATGTCACACAGTGCACAGAAACGCTGACTTCAAAGACGCCGACAAAGTTCCAGGTACACACTAAAGCGTTTTCTTGCGGTCCACAGGGCCCTGTGTTTTTTTTTCGGAAAACTCGTGGCCTGTACTGTGTATATGTACAGGTGTAGAAAATAATTATTTTAATAGAATTAGATCAATAAAGTATCCAAAAACGTTAAGAAATCAAGTTTTAGCACGCTCATCTGAAAATTTATCGGCGAGATTGACATTGAGGTAGCACTACAATTTATTGATTTCTGAGGAATTAAATTTATAAAATTGATAATAAATAATAATTTAATCATCAATTATATCATCACATATATTTTTTATTATTTATACAGACAATTTCGGCTTTTCAAAGCCGTTTTTTATATTGAAAATATCTATTTTGCGAATTATACCTGATTTCACCTGAATTATTTTTTTTACAGAAAATTTCAACAGAAATTATGTAAATAGATTTGAAAAATTCAATTTATTACAAATCCAATGATATATAAAACGTAGCATAAATGAAATATTTTGACCCTTATTTGTTCAGGTTTAAACTGCACTCCATTTCATCTAAAACGCTCTAAGGGGCAGCTAGGCAAACACTCGAAGGATTCGGCCAGTGTGTCAAATCGTGGCATTACGGGGTAAAGAGTTAATACTCAGAGGTAGATCAGAGTAAAAAAGAGAAAATGCATTTCCACTTTATAATCACAAGTTGTGCACCCCATCCCACAGGAACCACTGACACTGGGGCCACATATTTCAAAATTTTGGAAGTTTTATTATAAATTTTATTTCTTCATAAATGGATCATTAATAACAAAGAGGATATATCAAATCATTAATTCATTTTCAGATTGGCATAGTACCCTAGCGCAAAGGAAAAGATTCTCAAAGAATTCAATAATAACTCAGGAACCCCTAATCCTGGGGCTATGAAATTTACAATTTTGGAAGAGGGAGCCTTATTCAACATAACTATGTACTTGGTTAGTTTCTTTAATGCCCAAGAGCAAGGAAGGAGATTTTCAAAGAACTAATGCATTTTCACTACATAATCAATAGAGCCCCGAACCTAACACCAGAACCCCTGACCCTGAGGCCATGAATTTACAATTTTGGTAAAGGACCAATTACAATCATGCCAACAGTTTGACTGCTTGATATCCAGGAGTAAAGAAGAAGAATTTTAAGGGTTGCATCAATTTTAGTGGTTTTGGCCCCACCCTTCAGGCCCTAGGGGGACCATGAAATTCACAATTTTTGTTCCCCTTTACCCCATTGATGCTTTGTGCTAAAACTGATTGAAATTGGTTGAGTGGTTGCAGAGAAGAAGCTGAAAATGTTCAAATGTAAACGCGCAATGGCCAAAACCGGATAGCAATAGGTTAGCAATCTGAGATGACCTAAAAAGGGCACTTGAATACAGAGCATCCCCTGGAAAAAAGTACATTGACCCCAATTTAAATTCTTACTTAGGCCAACATTTTTTTTTATCAAATGTTTACTGGAGCGCCGACTACAATTTTAGCTAAAACCAAATAAAAATAAAAGTCCCTGTTGTTGATTTTATTTTTAAATTACCCGCCGATCATCGATGCAAGTGCACTAAGAAAATAAAACTAGAACTGTCCAATAGGGACAAATACCCCCCGCTGGGTTTTTCAGAGAAGGTGCCAATTCAAAAATACTTTATGGATCTAGAGGTGTTCACAATTTACTTACAAAAATTTGCAGTGAAATATAATTGCTCACCATGTTTCTTAATGAATGAAACAAAGGTGCAACCAAATGAAACATCAATACAAATACATTGTAATTCCATTGTAACATTATTTTTTTATTTCTGCATTAAAAAAAAATATTGCAATTATGTGTTATGTCACTCTGCAAACTGATTGTTGAAAAATAATCATATACAAAATCAAATTAATCTTGATAACTTTATATCAAATTCATTTTGAAAATAAAGAGCTGGTCATCCAGTAATGAAGTGCTTTGACAGACAATAAATTACAACTAGAAAGTCTGCTATTGCAAGCAATAGCATATATCGCCCCGTATTGGACAATACTTTCATTTTTATCATCACTAAAACAATGGTCCATTAGCTAAGCTTGGACAACCATCGAGTCCTATCAGTTCTTTCCGTTGGAAACGGAAGACCTTAATTGGGTACATCCCACTCATTATTTTTAGAATCGGTAGGAGAAGAAAGTAGTGCAGGAAATAATTACAAGTCCAAAATTGCAGACTTGCATGAAAGAAATTGGGCAGATGTACTGAAGTGAGCCTCATACTTGTTAATTGGCAGTATCTTTCCTACCAAAAAAGCTTGGCAAATGTAATTTATTAAGAAGATCAGCCGAATTATTTTGTGTATTATAACGCCAGTGAGAACTCTGAAATTTCCCTACTTTCACTTTCATTTTTAGAGATTCTGCCGGAAAACGAATCTGACATGCCACCTTCAATTCGAGCATTTCTGCATTGTACAGGGCTGATGTTTCTTATGAGATGATAAATCATGTGTAAACTTTCTCAGTTTAGCGGAATCATGAACATTTTCGGCGAGATGAATGTTTTGTTTACAGTAGTGATCAAGGCTTAGCGCACCTGTGGGGGCGGATCCAAGGATTTATGAATGAATAAAAACTATGGAAATAACGTACCAATTTTCTAATTTATACTTGCACTATCTAATGAAATTAATAATATACAAGTAATAGATATACAAAAAAAACGCGAAATGCTAATAAATGCAGTTGACAATCGTTATTTTTTTATATTGATAAAATAAAATAATTATAAAATCTAGAGACAAGACAGAGGAAGAATGAATGTTGGCAAACTATCAAATCACATCAGGAGAACTGAATTTTATGAATGAAACTTTTAAAACGTTACTTGTAAGTTGTATATGTTATATCTGTGTATTCTACCTGGCAGTGCGCTTCAAAAGGGGGCGGGGGGGGGGGGGGGTCGTCTTGAACATAGTACCTTACGTTTGAACGGTAAGGGCTAGGGCTTTCGTATTTCAAATATGTAATCCTTGTGAAAAGAACTTTTATTGGACATGAAGAACTTTGACCCTTTACCTAGACCTTGGAGAACACATGTGTACATCTTAACCTTTTTTTCTGTTTTGTTTCTATGACAACTGTGAGCGACTCATTACAATTATTTTAAAAGTAGAAATCACTTTGACACAATGCAAGGAATTAACATTGAAAGTTTCAAAACGATTGCTTGAGTAGTTATTGAGAAAATCGAAATTAAAGAATTTTAACATTCCCCTGGTTTCCATGGCAACAATCGATTATTTGAAAATTTTAAATGCAAATCGCACAACTACAGATACTAATCATTAAAATAAAAAGAGTTTCATGACAAACGTTTAAGGGACCAGAGAGAACACTCGCGGACAAAATTCGTCGCTTTTTACAGGTTTCCATGGCAACGGTAGACATATTGGAACTGAACGACCTCACTGCACAACTACAACCAGTGATCGTCCTTTGAGGAAAGTTTCAGCAAGATTGTCAAAGCCATCTCCGAGAAACAGCCTGGATAAAAAAAACATGCGTACAATATCAATATGTCGTCCCCGACTTCGTTCGGGGCGACATAATTAAGAGAATAAGAGAAGAGAGATCTTTAATTCTTGTGCCCGATTCCCTGGAGAATACACATGGTTGATAATGAGATGCCTTAATGTTCAACTTCCCACACCAAACTCATTTATTTATCTTTAACTGGATGCATGTCCAGTCATTATTCCCAAGAGACAAATGAAATTACATTATCTTCTGTGCAATGTAAAAACTGTTTTTAACACTTGATGATGTTTCTTTTTTTTAAAGTTTTTATGAGTAGTTTTAAGCTGTAGTTCACGTTTTTGTACAGATATTCTAGATTCTATGTCTCAAACCTTATACATGAGCCCAAAATGAACAAGTCAATTAAAATAAAAAAACCCTGTAAAATGCAGAAAAATTAACAAAAAGAGTTGAAAATTCCAGGTGCACACCTGCATATGGTGAATAATAAGTGTACAAATTTTCAGATTAATCCTTGCAATAGTTTCTGAGAAACGGTCAGGACAAAACCACAAAATAAAAATGAAAAAACACCTGTAAAATTCAAAATAATAATTGAATCAGGATGAAAATTTCAGGTGCACAACTTCATATGGTGAATAATATATGTACAAATTTTCAGCCAAATCCTTCTCATAGTTTCTGAGTAATGGTCCGGACAAAATCTTGTCTACAGACAGACGGACAGACGGACAGACAGACAGACATGGTGATTCCAATATACCCCCCCTAAACTTCGTTTGCGGGGGGTATAATTATGTGCAAATAAGTCAGCAATTCTGATTGGCTGCTTTATTGAAAGGCTTTATTATCATCCAATCAATTTACCTTTGTTATCAACTGTTTCGGAGGTGTATAAAATGCAGAAATGTCGATTTTTACAAAAATTGAGGATACTTTGTCCTTATACATGATAGTTTCTGCAAGTCAACCATAGCTCAAATAGGAAACTCATCGACAATAAGAGTACATCGGATGATGAAGTTTAGTTGGAGTTAAAAAGAAATTAAAGAAATGACTAGAGAATGTATGTTGACAGGACTGTCACTTTTTCTGTTCCGTTAATGGTAGTTCTCATTTACAATTTTGATACCCTTGATGAACGTGATAAAAGAATGGGAATCAACAGTAGACTTTCGAATTTTGTGAAGAACAAAATGTAACTTATTTAAACCTGTATGTTTATCCAAGATGCGTTTTTAAACGTGTAACATATCTAAACAAGAGGCCCATGGGCCTTATAGATCACCTGAGTATCATGAAACAACTTTCCAAAAATTGAATTTGGTGAGTGTTTTAAACCAGATGCCATGAAATTCACAATTTTGAAAGAGGCACCATTGCTTATCACAATTATACACTTAGAATGCTTACTCTAGTTATTTAATACCCAGAGTTAGATCAGAGAAAGACACTGATCGGGATGAACTTGTAAACATGAGGTCATTTTTGTAAATGACGTATTTCATGTGCTGTGAGAGGCAGATTGAGGAATTTTTTAACAATGAAAAATGCATTTTATTATTAAACGGAATATAATTTACAGGTTTTAAATAGTCGATTAATGTCAATGTATATCCTTTGTTTAGTGTGATTATTCATTAACTATCAAGAGAATGTATTTTATAAATTATGTCGTGTTTTTATGTACAGGTTACATATATTTTACAATGAGATACCTCATAAAATCGTACTTTCGCAAGGGCATACACTTAATAGATCTTAACCATATTTTGAATATAGATAAAGGACATATCTATCATAAATCCTCAAATCTTATTATTTATTGAATACCAAAATAAATATATATATATATATATATATATATATATATATATATATATATATATATATATATATATACAGTGAAAACTGTCTAATCCGACACCTGAATAATCCAGCACACTGTGGTTTCCGACGTTAAAATCCTTTCCCATTTTACTGTTTTCCATGTTTTTAATATATATATATTTGTCTCCCTTTGCATATATTTCACTGTATATATATATATATATATATATATATATATATATTTATCCATGTTATATATATATGATAAAATTGTTTTGCATGCATTAATTTTTCAAATAACACCCTTTTTCTACTAAATTAAGGCAATAAAACAATTCCATTCTTCATTTAAAAAATAAAAAAAATTGTTACATTTTTAAATTTTATTTTCATTTTTCTGACCGACTGCTTGAATTTGAAGATTTTATTCTTATTTTTATTTCGACCCCCCGACTCAATTTTTTGAAAAAATTTCCAGTAAAACAGTAAATAAAAAAGTTTTGGCCTAAGATACATCTTTTTTGACCCTGTGGTTCTGGAGAAGAAGATTTTTAAGGTGTCATTAATTTTTCACTTTAATATTCCTTATTCCTTGTTCTTGAGAAGAAGTCGAAAATGTGAAAAGAGCGATATATGGTAAATGTCTCAATTGGCCCCTTAAATTTTACTTTATATATATAGCTTTAAGTTGTACAGCTATATATGCAAATTATATTGGTCATTTTCATTTTGATCAAAATTCCGTTATTTTAGAAATATGACATCATAAAAATCACGTTTTTAGCATAATTTGTAATAAAACTGCTTTTTTTCAAGCAGTTTTTCTTCCAGAAAATATAGAGCGCAGCCTAGAACAAGATTGATATTTTTACCAAAGATGTATCTATCCAATACTAATTAGTGACAGAAAAATTATGTATGTTCTACACTGCGCTCTTTGTTTCCCATAAGTAAAAACATCAAGAAAAAGGCATATTTTTGGCTTTTTTGCTAGATAGCAAAAATAGCATTATTTCTAATGTCATTTACAGCTAGTGAGTGCATATAAATGTGAAAAATATATTGGAAATATTTCTAATATAATCTCTTCTACAAAATAAATATCAATTAAACATATCTGAATGTCATTCTAAAATGTTGATTTTTAGGGGGCCAAAATTGGCTCTTATCATATACACTCCTTTGCGCACAACGCACACCCGCACGACGAAAATAAATAGCAATAGGTCACCTAAGTAACTCGGGTGACCAAAATATGAAATCATGAATGACATACTTGTTGGAGCTTCTAACCGTGGTCTCTTGCTTGGTTGTAGCAATTTCTTTTTGTCCATGTGATGGAAGAGAAGGAACTGTGGAGGTCAGGCTCCACAAGGCTGTTGTTTGTCACCAATATTGGCAAGTAGAGCACAACAATCTAGAATAAAAAATACAACTATGATGAGACTGTAATTCTATATGTTTATAAGTCTAAAGCGAACGAAGAAAAGCTACTCAAAATCTTTTATAAAGAACAAGTTTCACACAGCGCCTGTTTTGGCCCTGTGAATTTATGAAAAAGTGAAACTGCTTAGTTTAGTTGAAAATGCATTGATATCATTTAGAACAATGATGTCTACCAGTACCTATCTATCAACAAGAGGCCCAGGGATTATAGTTTTAATATTTTTCATTTATACACAACAAGATTGCCACTTTTCCAAAGTATTAAGAACAAGAGGCCCAAGGGCCTTGAATCGCTCTTCTGATAAATTGTACAATCTTTCACTTCTATTTGAAGCCTCCAACTCTAAGTATCATAAGACCCAAAATGCATCATCCTGCAAAGTTTGGTAATTCTTAGCCAGTTAAGACTGAAGATATTACAATATAATTATAAAATACCATCAGTAGGTCATAGTGTTGAATAATCGGGAAAATTTCTTAATTGATAATCGGTCAAAATCGGAGACACTTAATCGATCAATGATCGACTAAATTGGTAATTCAAATTTCAAATACAAAATTCCATTTCTTTATAGCATTTATCATTTATGTAACAAACTAAAAATAAGATTTTATCAAGTTTTCTAAAGACAACTTTTTGTCGTATAAGTAACAAAGAAACAGAAAAAAAAATGTCCATAGGACATAAATGCCAGGGCTCTCATGCCACTTTTTGGGACTGGGGCCAGGGCCGATCAAATTGGGAAAATCATCGTCAGTTTGGGAAAAGTTGGATAACCAACATTCATTTAAAAAATCCTCAAATTTTGCTTTTCTAGCATTTTGTCATCAATTTAACTCTGGTTTTGAATAAACAGATAAACAGAACAAACATGGTTACGTAGGCTATTTATGAAAGTACATTAGCTTTGTCATAACCATCTTTGAGTGTTGATATTTTGGTTATCTGTCTTTCTGAGTGACAGTCGCTAGTCACATAGTCCCGAATTTCCTCGATCACATGGACAACTTTGCTTACCAATACAGCGTGAGACAGAACATGCTGAAGTGTGGGTATGTTCCTAGGTGCAGCGTACTAATGTTTAAATGAAATGTCTATTTTTGAAACCAAATTGATGTTTTTTGTCGAAACTACATGACAAGACACTCTGCATTCATACTTAGTACACATTTTTGTATAAATAATAACCTGGTTCCCTGAACCAGTTTACGAATGCATTTGGATCGAACTAATAAAACAGACATACAGTTTCACTTTCATTTGCAAGTGTGTTTTGTTTGAGTTTTTTTTCCGCGATTACGTTTCATGGACTTTTATTTTTTAATTAACCCTTGTCCTGCAACTTTTATTTTTTAATTAACCCTTGTCCTGCAGGTCATCGCTTTATCGACGACCCAGATAACACCATCACAGTGCCGGTCGTCGATAAAGTGAGAGCTGCCATGTTTTCCGTTCTGTGCCGGTTGTCAGTATATTGACTTTACACACATGACGTTTTCTTTCATATTTTAACCAATGAAATAAAGGGAATCCATTCATTTCAATGTTGTTTACTAAAAATAGATAGATTTTCCAGTAGTTTAATGATATGATTGGCTCTTGATGGGAAATTCCTTTATGTATTCTTAGAAAATGAAACTTGTTGATCGCATGCTTTGGGGAAAGTTTGAAAACAAGATGGAGGTAACGGAGAAGATGCTCGATGGAAATACGCTTTAACAGTAATAGCAAGCAGAAAATTAAAGTTTTATTTGGTAAAATATATCTAAATTATGCTTCCGATGAAGAATTCTGATGATTTGATTCCATGGACATGAATATTATGTTGGAGCAATCACTTTTCACAGGACACGTGGATTTAAAAACATTGATATGCATCACCAGTTTCAAAGGTGAAAAAAATCGATACAACTATGTCAAATGATCGCAAACTGATTGACTTTTAAAGTTTATTATTTCTAAAAACTGTTTTGAAGACGATTTGGTTAAAAAAATCACTTTACAGCAGATATATTCAATATTTCACAAGAAAAAAACAGGGCCACAAAATCGGATTTCCATGTCCATTAAACAGATGTCAAAAAAAGGACTTGTAGAAAGCATAATTTTATGTTTAAAAATGTAAAAGTATATCCAGTAGTAACATGAAGGACTCTTACAATATAGTAATCGCAAAAAGCTACTATGAAATAAATAGTGACATTAAAATACCAATAATTTCGTATTTTAAAGATTTTCAATATAAAATTTTTGTTTAAAGCTTATGTAGTTTTTTACTGAGTTGAAATATTAAAAACAAGAGGCCCACGGGCCTTATAGGTCACCTGAGCATTATGCAACAATTTTCCAGTTATTGAATTTGATTCATGCTTTAAGCCAGATGCTATATGACATTCACAATTTTGAAAGAGGCACCATTGATCATCATAACAATACACTTAGCAGTTGCTTAGCTTGGTTACTGAATACCCATATGCAGGGTAGGGGAACAAAAATGCATTCCAACTAACCAGTAGTGCCCCTAACACTGTGACATAAACCCCTGACCCTAGGTCCACACATTGAACAAATTTCAAAAAGGCACCCTTAATATCAAAAAATAAATGTTTTATAAATACAAAAGAGCAGATTTCAAACAAAAAATTCATTTTCAGTATATAAGTAGAGCCCCCACCCCACCCCTGACCCTGGGGCTTTGAAATTCACAATTCTGCAAGATTAGGGCCCTTGCTCATCATAACTATAAAGGTAGTTCATCTGCTTTATACCCAGAAACAAAGAAAAAAAATTTCAAAGATTTAATGTATTTTCATTCATATAATCAATTGAGCCCCGCCCCCCTAACACCAGAACCCCTGACCCTGGGGCCATAAAATTCATAATTTTGGTAGAGGCATTCTTGCTCAACATAACTATGTACTTAGTTTATTTAATTCCTAGGAGCAGAGAAGAAGATTTTCAAAGAATTCATGTATTTTCAATATATAATCAATAGAGCCCTGCCCTAACACCAGAAACCCTGACCCTGGGACCATAAAATTCACAATTTTGGTAAAAACACTCTTGCTCATTATAACTATGCACTTAGTTAATTTAATACCTAGGAGCAGAGAAGAAGATTTTCAAAGAATTCATGTATTTTTACTATATATAATCTATAGAGCCCCGCCCTAACACCAGAACCCTTGAGCCATAAAATTCACAATTTTGGTTGAGGCACTCTTGCTCATCATAACTATGCACTTAGTTGGTTTATTTAATACCTAGGAGCAGAGTAGAAGATTTTCAAAGAATTCATGTATTTTCACTATATAATCAGTAGAGCCCCTCCCCCCCTAACACCAGAACCCTTGACCCTGGGGCCATAAAATTCACAATTTTGGTAGAGGCACTCATGCTCATCATAACTAATTATGCACTTAGTTAGTATATTTAATACCCAGGGGCAGAGAAGAAGATTTTCAAAGAAATCATGTATTTTCACTATATAATCAATAGAGCCCCGCCCTAATGACAGAACCCCTGACCCTGGGGCCATAAAATTCACAATTTTGGTAGAGGCACTCATGCTCATCATAACTATGCACTTAGTTAGTTTATTTAATACCCAGGGGCAGAGAAGAAGATTTTCAAAGAAATCATGTATTTTCACTATATATAATCAATAGAGCCCCGCCCTAGCACCAGAACCCCTGACCCTGGGGCCATAAAATTCACAATTTTGGTAGAGGCACTCTTGCTCATCATAACTATGTACTTAGTTGGTTTATTTAATACCCAGGAGTAGAGAAAAAGATTTCCAAAGAAATAATGCATTTTCACTATATACTTATTTAGCCCCGCCCTAGCACTAGAACCCCTGACCCCAGGGCCATGAATTTGGTAAAGGACTCAATGCTGATTACAATCATGCAAACAGTTTGACTGCTTGATGTCCAGGAGTAAAGAAGAAGATTTTTAAAGACTGCATTAATTTTAATGGTTTTGGCCCCACCCCTCAGGCCCCAGGGGGACAGGGATCATGAAATTCACAATTTTTGTTCCCCTTCACCCATAGATGCTTTAGGGCAAATTTGGTTGAAATTGGTTCAGTGGTTGCAGAGAAGAAGCTGAAAATGTTCAAATGTTAACACACGACAGACGACGAACGACGACGGACGAAAACGGATAGCAATAGGTCACCTGAGTTTACTCAGGTGACCTAAAAATTCTTCACAATTTTCTTCTTTTGTTTTTTCTGAAAAAAATTTGTGTAGATTGCTATCAGAAAAGGCAATTATAAAATGGTGATAATTAAGATAATCTACACATATGCAATTTGACAGAAATTTATAAATCAGCCTGGCACAGTCAGCGGCTGGAGCTCCTTATCAGCTCGGCACTCACAGATGCTGTTATCTACAGAATCCCTGGCAGGACATGGGTTAATATTTTTGCTATGGGAATTGGGAAATTTACACCTTTCTTTTGGGAAAAAAGGTACCTTTTTTGCATTGGGAACAGGGCCGAATATCGGCCCCTGATTTTGAGAATCAAGAGGCCTGAATGCCCCGCCGAGGATATATTAGTAAAGCAACATGAAAATTTGTATGTGTATAGAATTTGATCAGAATATCTTGAATAGTGATGCAGCTGAATTGCTTGTTTGGAAAATATAGGTCATATCCAGCATCCGAAGCAAGTATGGTAGTGTCCATCCCTAGATGCATCATCCATGCAGATTTGGTTCAGGCAGGGCTTATAGTTACTTGGGAATGAAAATATAAGCCAAGATCCAGCATCCGAAGCAAGTCTGGTAGTGTCCATCCCTAGATGCATCATCCATGCAAGTTTAAATTTGGTTCAGGTAGGACTTATAGTTACTTGGGAATAAAACTAGAACTGTCCAAACGGGACAAAATACCCCCCGCTGGGTTTTTCAGAAGTAAGTTTTCCCCAAGAAAGATATGGACCGGACACGAATTATGAAATTTAGAGACCTTGAACTTCCCCAAATGACCTTGGGTCAAGGTCATGACACAACCTTGGGCTATGGGCAATCTTTGTGTGAAATGAGAACCTACCAAGTTTATCCATAAGAAAGATATGGACCGGACACGAATTATGAAATTTTTCTTCCAGTGACCTTGAACTTCCTCAAATGACCTTGTGTCAAGGTCATGACACACCCTTGGGTTATGGGCAATCTTTGTGTGAAATGAGAACCTACCAAGTTTATCCATAAGAAAGCTATGGACTGTACACGAATTATGAAATTTTTCTTCCAGTGACCTTGAACTTCCCCAAATGACCTTAAGAAAATGGAGGTCAAGGTTAAAGGAAAGGTCAAGGTCAAAAAAATGTTGATGCAGTTGCATAGCTCTCATCAATATCTATCAGCATATGAAGTTTGATGAAAATATCTAGGCTAGTTTCTTTGAGACTTTGACCTCAAGTGTGACGGAAGGACAGAAGGACAGAAGGACGGAAGGATGGAAGACGGACATGACACTATATGCCCCGGACATATTCATGGCGGGACATAAAAATACATATTTGCTCATAAAAACTAAAAATTGTTGTCATGATATCAGATTTTGCATTCCCTGGATATGGGTAAATTTCTACTTGATTGTTGTTAACTTCATCTGCGGACTCCATTTTTGTTGACCTTGTTTCGTTTTACATGTATTTTTATTGCATACGCATTTGTTTCATTCAAATCGTACACGTTTACTGGGCGAGTTTATTTGGGCGACAATCGATTATGAAAAACGTAATCAATAATCGGAATCAAACACCCAAAAATGATCGGCAATCCATTGTCGGTGACAATCGTTTCATCACTAGTAGGTCATGGTGACCTACTTTTTAATTGAAATTTTCTGAGGTCTCAAGATGCATTAACTGACAAAATTTGATGATTCTAAGCCAATAAGTGCCGGAGATATTCAAAAATAGGTCACCGTGACCTACTTTTTGGTCGACATTCTCTGAAAACCCAAGATTCCTAAACTGACAATGTTTGATGATTCTAAGCCAACAAGTACCCAACATACTTAAATATAGCCATAAAATATCAAAAGTAGGTCACGGGACCTAATTTTTTGTCGAAAATCTCCAAAACCCAAGATGCATCAACTTACAAAGCTTGATGATTCTAAGTCAATAAGTACCTGAAATACTTAAATATAGCCATAAAATGTCAAAAGTATGTCACCACGACCTACTTTTTGATAGACAATCTCCAAAAATCCAAGGTGCATCACCTAAAAAAGTTAGATGATTCCAAGTCAATAATACCCGATACTTAAATATAGCCATAAAATGTCAAAAGTAGGTCACTGTGACCTACTTTTTGGTCGACGTTTTCCAAGGACCCAAGATGCATCAACTGACAAAGTTTGATGATCATAGGTCTGAAAGTATTCAAAATATGCCTTTTAAACAATTTGAAAACAAATGCCTGCAAAATTCAAAAAGTAGTTCACAGTGACCTACTTTTCATAAATATGTTTCAAGGCCCCAAGATGCATCAACTTACAAGATTTGATGATTACCTCTCAGTGACTGAAACAGTGGGATTAAATGTTTTAGAAAGGATTAGCCATGAAATTCAAAAAGTAGGTCATGGTGACTTGCTTTTAAGTTGACGTTGTTCGAGGACCCAAGACGCATCAACTGACAAAATGTTACATAATACCAAGGAGAAGATTTCAAACAACTAGAAAACTGACCAGTCAGCAAGGGCCCCACCATGGGGCAGAATTAATAGGGTGCAGCTTACGGAATGATTAAACAAGAGGCCCAAGGGCCTTGAATCGCTCTTCTGATAAATTTTACAATCTATCACTTCTATTTGAAGCCTCTAACCCTAAGTATCCTAAGACCCAAGTTGCATCAACTGACAAAGTTTGATGATTCTTAGCCAATTAGGACTGAAAATATTTTTAATAATAAAGCTATAAAAAATCATAAGTACATCACAGTGACCTATATTAAGATTGAAGTTTTCTGAGGACTCAAGGTGCATTAATAAACAAAGATTGAAGATTCTAAGCCAATTAGTATTTGAGATATTTATTGGGTTTTCAAAGAAATGTAGACAAAAAAGTAGGTCACAGTGACCTACTTTTTTGTCTACATTCTTTGAAAACCCAAGATACATCAACTGACAAAGTTTGATGATTCTAAGCCAATAAGTCCTTGAGATATTCAAAAGTAGGTCACCATGACCTACTTTTTGGTCGACATTCTCTATAAACAAAGATGCATCAACAAACAAAATTAAACCAGTTAGTACCATAGATACTTAAATAAAGCCATAAAATGTCAAAAATTAGGTCACCATGACCTACTTTTTGGACACCATTCTACGAAAACCCAAGATGCATCAACTAACAAAGTTTGATGATTCTTAGCCAATAAGTACCATAGATACATAAATAAAGCCATAAAATGTTAAAAGTAGGTCACCGCGACCTACTTTTTTGTTGTCACTCTCCGAAAACCCAAGACGCATCAACTCACGAAGTTTGATGATTCTAAGCCAATAAATACCTTAGATACTTAAATAAAGCATAAAATGTCGAAAGTAGGTCACCGTGACCTACTTTTTGGACATCATTCTCCAAAAACCCAAGATGCATCAACTTACAAAGTTTGATGATTCTAAGCCACTTAGTACCATAGATACTTAAATAAAGCCATAAAATGTCAAAAGTAGGTCACCATGACCTACTTTTTGGTCGTCACTCTCCGAAAACCCAAGACGCATCAACTCACAAAGTTTGATGACTCTAAGCCAATAAATACCTTAGATACTTAAATAAAGCATAAAATGTCGAAAGTAGGTCACCGTGACCTACTTTTTGGACATCATTCTCCAAAAACCCAAGATGCATCAACTTACAAAGTTTGATGATTCTAAGCCACTTAGTACCATAGATACTTAAATAAAGCCATAAAATGTCAAAAGTAGGTCACCATGACCTACTTTTTGGTCGTCACTCTCCGAAAACCCAAGACGCATCAACTCACAAAGTTTGATGACTCTAAGCCAATAAATACCTAAGATACTTAAATAAAGCCATAAAATGTCGAAAGTAGGTCACCGTGACCTACTTTTTAGACATCATTCTCCGAAAACCCAAGATGCATCAACTTACAAAGTTTGATGACTCTAAGCCAAAAAATACCTAAGACACTTAAATAAAGCCATAAAATGTCAAAAGTAGGTCACCGTGACCTATATTTTGGTCGAAATTTTTCAAAGTCACAAGATGCATCTGCTGACCAATTTTGATTATCCTAGGTCTGAAGGTAATCAAAATATGCCTTTTAAACAATTCAAAAACAAATGCCTGCAAAATTCAAAAAAGTAGGTCACTGTGACCTACTTTTTCATAAATATGTTTAAAGGTCCCAAGATGCATCAATTTACAAGATTTGATGATTCTAAACCTCTCAGTGTCTGAAATAATTGGATTAAATGTTTTAAAAAGAATTAGTCATAAAGTTCAAAAAGTAGGTCACGGTGACCTACTTTTATGCTGATGTTGTTCAAGGACCCATTAATCTTAAAGTGACAGATAAAGAAAAGCCTACTAAATTTTCTGCAACAGGCTAGATAATTAATCCCAAGGGATTAATTGTACCTCTCTCATCATTTTCTTCTAAAGTTACAATAAGAACTTTTTCAGTATTAATGATAGAATGGGGTTTTTATACAACTATCCTAAAAATTAATAATATTCTTGAATTAACATAAAGTGAAAAAAAGTAAATCAAAAAATCTTCTTTAATCTTTTTCTTGTTATTAGAATTCAATGAAATCATAACTATTAAACAAAAATAAATTATAAAAATTTATATTTAAATCCACATTTCAGAGTGTTCATAGCATTCCAAATTGACTTAACTTCAAAACAAACTTCATTTGCAGACAGAGGTGGTAATTCATCTCAATTTGACAGAGAAAGATAATGCTCTGGATTTTCTTCAGGAGGAAAGCTAATTAATCCCAAGGGACTCATAGCAGCATTCATTTTACAAGGGGAACATCTTCAGCAGTTATCTCTCTTTGCCAATGCTTTCATATATAAAGTTAAGGAATCTACCCCACCACCCCAGCTCCAAACCAGGGGACATAGAGAACCAAACTTAGCATCAATATATGCATTTCTGCCTACTGAACTACCATACCGAATTTGTACTTGATTGGGCAACCATAAAAAAAGTTGCCCATTCATTCTTATGCATAGTTAAGGAATCTAGCCCAAAACCCCAGCTCCAAACCAGAAGACATAGAGAACCAAACTTAGCATCAAAATATGTATTTCTGCCTACTGAACTACCATACTAAATTTGAACTTGATTGGGCAACCATAAAAAAAGTTATTAGAAAAAAACAGAAAATTTGTGGACGGAAGAGTGACAGACGGACAGACAGACAGACAGACAGACGGACGGACAGAGTGATTACTATAGGGCACCCGCAAATCCTTGCGGGGCCCTAATTAATTCATTTTCAGTATATAAGTAGAGCCAGGGGGCTCTATTATATACTGAAAATGGTACCCCTGACCCACGGGCCTTGAAATTCAAAATTCTGAAAAAGAAGTCCCATGCTCATCATAACCATATACTGTAAATGTATTACATTTAGCTGTGTATTCTAATTAGCGATTTTGGCGGTAAGCAGAGTCCGCTAAATCAAGTACATAGATTAATGCCTTGTATATCATATAGGTATATCAAGCACATTCAGATTGCGCTAAATCAAATCTACGCTAACTTGTTGATAATTCAATTTCCACCAAATATTGTACATGCCAAATATAATACATTTACAGTAAGTAATTCATCTGCTTATTACCCAGAAGCAGAGAAGATTTTTCAAAGTTTTTATTTATACAAAATTTTATCCCATTCACTTAAGTGAATAAAATTTTGTATAAAATTACATTATATTTTCAAAAATTTAATGTATTTTCACTGTATAATTAATCGATAGAGCCCAGCCCTAACACCAGAACTCCTACCCCTGGGGCCATAAAATTCACAATTTTGGTCAAGGCACTTTTGCTAATCACAACTATGTACTTGGTTAGTTTATTTAATACCAAAAAGCAGAGAAGAAGATTTTCAAAGAATTATAATGCATTTTCACTACATAATCAATAGAGTTCCAACCTAAATCCAGAACCCCTGACCCTGGGGCCATAAAATTCACAATTTTGGTAGAGATACTCTTGCTCATCATAACTATGTAGTTAGTTGGTTTATTTAATACCCAAGAGCAGAGAAGAAGATTTTCAAAGAACTAATGCATTTTCACTACATAATAAATAGAGTCCCACCCTAACACCAGAACCCCTGACCCTGGGGCCATAAATTTCAAGATTTTTGTAATGGCACGCTTGCTCATCATAACTATGTACTTAGTTGGTTTATTTAAAACCCAGAAGCAGAGAAGATTTTCAAAGAATTAATGCATTTCACTATATATATCAAAAGAGCCCCACCCTAACACCAAAACCCCTGACCTTGGGGCCATAAAAATTCACAATTTTGGAAGAAACACTCTCGCTCATCATAGCTATGTACTTAGTTGATCTATTTAATACCCAGGAGCAGAAAAGAAGATTTTCAAAGAAATCATGCTTTTCACTATATAATCTATATAGCCCTGCCCTAGCACTAGAACCCCTGCCCCTGAGGCTATGAATTTCAGAATTTTGGTAGAGGACTCAATACTCATTACATTCACTCATTACATTCATGCCAACAGTTTGACTGTTTGATGTCCGGGAGTAAAAAAGAAGATTTTTAAAGATTCCATTAATTTTAGTGGTTTTTGCCCCACCCCTCAGGATCCAGGGGGGCAGGGACCATTGCATAATTTTTGTTCCCCTTCACCCATAGATGTTGTATATTAAATCTGATTGAAACTGAATCAGTGGTTCCAGAGAAAAAGCTGAAAATGTTCAAATGTTAACACACGACACATGACGCACTATGACAGACAAAAACAGATAGCAATCTTCTTCTTTACTCCTGGACATCAAGCAGTCAAACTGTTGGCATGATTGTAATCAGTATCCAGTATCCAGTCCTCTACCAAAATTGTGAAATTCATGGCCCCAGGGTCAGGGGTTCTAGTGCTAGGGTGAGGCTAAATAGATTATATAGTAAAAATGCTTTATTTCTTTTCTTCTCCTCTGCTCATGGATATTAAACAAACTAACTGAGTACAAAGTAATGCTGACCAAGAGTGCCTCTTCCAAAATTGTGAATTTTATGGCCCCAGGGTCAGGGGTTTTGGTGTTGGGAGGGGGGGGGGGGCTCTATTGATTATAAAGTGAAAATGCATAAATTCTTTGAAAATCTTCTTCTCTGCTCCTGGCATGGGTATTAAATATTAAATTCACAAGAAATACAATTGTGAAATATGAAAGCCCCTTGCATCACCCATTAAAAGTTATGGTCAAGTTTAAAGTTCTCATAAGAAAGAAGTATCTTACAGTAACACAAACACTGAAATACTTAATAAAAAATAAAACTTACTGATATGGTAAAAAAAATAAACAGAATGGAATTTGTGATTTCAACACCTTTGATCTCTCAATAAAAGGTAGTCATTACTCCCAAATTGTGCTCTACAAGAAAGGAAATAATACAAGATTAGTTTATTAACTAATGTCTTATAAAATAATTTTTAATTTGAGACATAGGTCATAGATTTATTTAAGGTCTCTCTGGGGCCGAAATTCGGCCCCATTCCCAATGCTGAAAAGTGCATGTTTTCCCCAAAATTATACATAAAAATTCCCAATATGAAAAAAGTATTAAGTTGTAAATTATTAAAATAAAATTATGAAAAACAGGTGTTATGTTCCCCAGCCATCCGATAAGTACTGAAAAGTCATTCGGAATACTACGGATGTTTTTTAGAGCGGGATCAATTGAAAAATTAGAGTCCGGATCGTTATTTAATAAATTAATGTGCATCATGGCAGTCTCTCCAGTTTGCCTTGGACAAAAATTTTCAGGCTGGGTTGAATTGCTCTCGAGTTTTATTCTTATAAACTGGTCAATCAGTACCGATTAATCACTCATCAGGAACAAAACTACAGGTAAACTTCGGTATCTCGACATCGGATATGTCGACAACCTGGGAAATGTCGACATCCATCCTCGGTCCCGGCATTATTTACTATATAAATGATTTGCAAAAACTCTGATATGTCGACCTCGGTAATGTCGACTACCCCGCTTATCTCGACGTATTTCCCAGTCCCAAGAGCAAAATTTACCAGGTATATGTCGACATCAGGGCAATTTTCTGCTCTACTTAACCTAATTGTTTGTCAGCTGGTAGCTCGTCACGCACGGACGACTCCATGTATCTCGACGTCGTCAGAAATTCACACCTTTCACACCCATGTTTTGACTACATACTGCTCTGTAGAAATGTGTTTTTAGAGGAATCCCAAGCCCCCTCGGCGTCTCTAATCATTAATTGTTTAATGTTCAGCTTAGATAATATCATTGATAAATCTTCTCGATTCTGCGTAAATGTACAACCGTTTATTTATTTCAAAATCTAACAAAACTTAAACATTTTGTTTTAAAAAAGTAACTGATGAGTGCATTTCGTATCCTGTTCTGACAGAGCTAGTGGCACGCGCATCGAATGCTGGATAGAAAACGGTTTTCAGTAAAATGAGAAGATTTGGATAAAAAAGAAAGCATTTCATAACATTTGTAAATATATTATCTTCTTAGATTTTCTAATAAATATAGAGGATAACTGAAACAAACGAGCTACAGTCTACTGAAGTCATATAGGTACATGTAGTAATTAACACGTCTGTTCAGTTTAAGTCTATGGTTTTACTTATATGCATTAAAATTAAGGACGTCAAGTCTCAACTCTGATATCTTGACACCTCGGATATCTCGACATTTTCCGACTGTCCCGTCGATGTCGAGATAACGAAGTTTACCTGTATTATCAAATTTTATTTTTAACAAACTTCTTAAATAAAGGTAAAAAAAAAAGATGACAACGTATAAATACATGTATGTTCATTACAATTTTATCATACTCTGCGACTTTGCCATCTTTAAGCTTCTGAACTTCAACAGCCGCTATTATTTCATATCAGTAAAGCTGATTGAAGCCAGTTTTATACAATAAAAGATAATAAAAAAAGATTAAATAGTTGACTTTTGCTTGTTTTTTCCTTTTTATTTGTATGAAGATATTTTTCCCAATTTCAACTAAATATCGCTATTTTTCCCAATGTTGACGGCCCCGGCCCCTGGAATCAAAGGGTAAAAAAATCCCTGTAGGTAATCAATTATTACAAAGCTCACCTCAACACTCAATGTTGTCTAAAAGTGAGACAAACTTCACATTATACATTTATTGACTGAGTTGGAAGGCAACATGTTGGACCCAAGAACCAAACTGTTTACATGAGGCCTCTATTTTGTTATACCTTTTTTTTTTTTTACATTTTAAATTGCCACTGAAAAATACAAAGCTAAACGAAAAAATGTGTTACATACAAAATGGTGACGACCACGGAAAGTAGCATGTCAGCGATGGCTCATTTCTTCCAAGTCAAAACATATACAGTGAAATATCAGTATTTCGAAGTTCAGGGAACCTGGACACAACTTCGAGATATCCGGGGGTTCGAGATATCCGAAGTTATCTTCCAAAGTTGAATCAATAATTTCCCATTTTTTCGTATATATTTTCATGCATAATGTATTACCAAACATGCAGTCTTTATGGTAAAGACTCAAGCATATTCGCAATAAATATTAAGAAAAAACAATGTTGTTGTTTTCTTTATCATGTATAATTGTAAAACAATTTAATATACATGCCTAATTGCATATAGAGGGATTTAACATATTCCAGGCCATGCTTACGTGATCAAACGGGATGTATCATTAGCGTTATAGTTGAAGAACCTTCTCCGTAAGAAAAGAAATCAAAGGCCTGACGGCCTGAGAGGCGCATCGCATTGAGGGTATAAAACTTTTTTTTTTCTAAGAGAAATTCAACATCAATGTTAAGGGAATGAAAGAATCCAGGAATAAGAATTTAAAAAATAACTAACGTTTCTTTGAGGTTAAAAAAATTGAGCCATGGCTCTGAGTTTTAGCCAATCGATCATGTGCAGGAGAGGAAAAACATTTTTTTTAAAGATAGTCTGATATATCGGTTATAATTCATTGATATTTAAATTAAATCATAATTGATTTTAATTGTATTTCAATTCTTTTTTATTTCTATTCTTTTACTATTAGGAAGATGAAATTATGAATGTCAATATAGAAATTACTAGTAATGATTATTGAATAAATTTATATAATTTCATATATGAATTATTTCAGTTCCTTTCATTATGTGCACTTTTATAAATATCACTACTTTGTTTTTAACTTTTTCCCAATACAAATGGCACAATATGTAACAAATGTTATATACATGAAATGTTCATGTAAATTATACGGGACTAAAATAAACAATCGGGCGTTGTATACGGTTTATTATAAACCCGATAAAAAACCGAGTAATTTATAGTACGAGCTGTTGTTATGCAAATAGATCTTACTCCGCGCAGGGCACGTTCGTTGTTGTTTTCTCTCTTTGTTTTAATTGTTTATTTTCTCATTTTTTGTAACCTCTGTTGATTCAAAGTAAAAGATTTCATGTTATTAGCTGTTTAAAATTAACAATGGATATCATCAACTTGTCAATGTACATTAGCACTATTTTCAATAACGTGTTAAGAATCAATATTGTTGAGTCCTTTGCCGCCGCAGTTTAGATAAGAAAGAATTGCCAGGTGATCGCAATGAGGCTGCATTGAAAATGATGCGCCTCAAAAATCCAATTTTTTTAAAAAACATTATTTGATGAAGTTTAATGCAAATTGTTATTTAGAGCACTAAAAATAATCAGTATTTAAACGGTGTACTTGAATATTATTAATAGCTTAATGTATTACATTATGAAGTTCTACTAAGGAACATATAGTTTACAAAACTAACAATGCAAATGGCGGTCAAGGTTATCTATTAATTTCTGCGCAGATAACAATTACTGCATTGTGCATTACGCACTGCATTTTAACTGTTTAATTTAAGTTTACCGAGAAAAATCTTTGTGTTATATGAATTTACGATTTCATGTATACAGAGCATATTATTAAATGCAATATAGGTAATACTGTCTGTATTTAATTTCTGAATTGCAGCGAAGTGGTTTGTTTTATCAGTCTTAGGCTACATCAAACACCAAAGCTGTGATACCAATTACCCTGCCATAGTTACCCAATGTAAACTTGGGATTAACTAGAACTGTTCAAACGGGACAAAATACCCCCTGCTGGTTTTTTCATTAGTGCTAAATCATGAATATTTTATGGATCTAAGAGAAGAGAGAAATGCTAAAACATTTTTAGTGCAAATGTAATTGCTCATTATATTTTTTTTATAAATGAAACGAAGGCGCAGCCTAATAAAAAAAATAGACTAAATATACGGACCAGACACGAATCATGAACTTTTTCTGTGTGACCTTGAACTTGCATAAATGACCTTGGTTCAAAGTCATGACACAATCTCAGGTCATAAGCAATGTTTGTGTAAAGTAGTAGATTCAAGTTTTTCCATAATAAAGAAAGATATGGACCGGACACAAATTGTAAAATTTTTCTTCCAGTGACCTTGAACTTCCCCAAATGACCTTGACCCAAGGTCATGACACATCCTTAGGTCATGAGCAATCTTTGTGTGAAATGAGAACTTACCAAGTTTATCCATAAGAGAGATATGGACCAGACATGAATTATGAAATTTTTCTTCCAGTGACCTTGAACTTCCCAAAACCACCTTGACCCAAGGTCATGACATATCCTTAGGTCAGGAGAAATCTTGTGTGAAATGAGAACCTACCAAGTTTATCCACAAGAAAGATATGGACTGGGCACAATTTTTTCTTCCAGTGACCCTGAACTT
>NW_026934224.1:102500-113922 GCF_032062105.1 Saccostrea cuccullata | reverse complement strand
CTTGGAATCCGCTATAGGAAATGCGGCTGGATTTTATACAACGGTATGTTGGAAATCGTTTATTAGATTCAGGATCAGAAGACTTGTTTTGGAAACAAAATTTATTGCATTTAATAGATTCTATACAAAAAGTTCTTTTAAAAGTTTAAACGCTGTGTCTTACATTTGTAATAGTCAGTGGAAATTTTTCATGTGGACGGCTAGAAGATCTGGCATAACATCAATTTCAAAAAACAAAGCAAAAGCAGGGAATTCCTTAATGAATAAGCTATTGTCATTTAATAATTTGAATTTTACGGGGTGACGATTATTGATCATGAGCTGATTAGTGTCCCCATCAAGACATAATTTCAGAAAGAGTGCTTTAATGGTTCCGGTATGCATGTCTGCTTCTTATTGGCCACTTCTTTAAAAAAAAAGGAAGTCAAATGACAATATTTTGTTAAAGAAATTTAACATGTAACGTATTTGATAACTCAAAAGGATAAAGGGTACAACGGTATTTATGGTGGAAACAAGAAAATCGATATGATTCTTATAGATTTTTAGTATAGTTTTAGTATAAACGTTCGTTTTACGCATAACTTGTTTTTCCAGACATAAGCTTGGACAAGATCATGGAAAATGTGGTAAAATCAGCTTGGATTCAGAAGATTTAAGAAATGTCTACCTAACGAAGAAGTTGTGTGATTAACGAGTGAAATGAGGAAGTTTTGTATTGTGTCATCAAGTGAGTACATTCCATTCTGGGGTTCTCTTGTCCAAATGATTCATTCCAGGATACACGGATCCTACCGATCATCCATTTGTAAAAATATTTTAGGGAGTTCTCCAAACATATCAACAAATGCAAAAAGATTAGGATTTCGATGAGTTTAGATCATTAGGTCGCTTCTGACGGTGTTTTAGCAAATATAAATTCATCAAAAGTGTTCCTACGTAAAAATATAACTGAAGAGGACAGACAAGGAAATAAAACAGTGATAGCTTGTGGATCTGCATCAACACGTAAAATATTAATATAGCATATTTTTGTGCGCAGGCGGTGACACGGCAGTGGGCAATTCGAACATGCCCCCCGTTTTCAGACAGTGTCGGGTTCGACAAAGAGAGCTATGTTGAAGATAAGACGCCGAAGAGATAAGACGTGTTTTTTAGTGCTCTTATCTTTGTCAGGTGAATAGCTAAAATGATAAAGAAATAATGGATCTCAGTGCAAATTCGAATCTTTTTACATCGATTCTGAACTCATTCAATGGATTGTCACAATCATTTATTGGTACAAATAAGGAACAGGACTTAACACATTCAGTGAGTATTCCAGACTTTCTACATGTTAAATTAAATGCAGAGAGTGTGACCATTAACTATGATGGCCAGCAGCATGAGTTTATGTCATCTGTGCTTAAGAAGATGCTTCTTTTCATGGAAATAATAAGAAAAATGGTTGCATCTATAAATCGATGTGCGAGTCAGTTACAGTGACAATATATAGAAGCACAAATACAATTCTTATTCAAGGAACCGGTGCATTCGAATGGTACCAGAATGACTTTCTTGACGAAGTGAAGAGTCAAATTGATAGCAGCCAAAATGACTCTCTCACAGATTGCAAAATTATTGTTAATCAACCAAGCTGCACATCAACTCCAAGACCTTCAAAACAAAATGATTCAAGTGCGGAGATAGATTGCCACCGGTGTAGCAGCTCAGAAAATGTACAACTTCTTTCTGAAACTGTTAAATTGCTGACACAGGAAGTAAATCTTCTAAAGAAACAGCTTTTGGAAGCACAACAAACAAAAACCTGTGCCAACGCTTTCACGCAAACTCCAAGAATACAAATGAAACAGAAGGCAACTATGACCGAAGGAATGTCTACCAAAACTGGAATTTCGAGACACAGCCAATGTACATTTAGTGTAGACAAAAAAAGCACCAGTACATCAACAGATACCATGGATAGAGATTCCAGTTCCGTATGGAAAAGCTCACAACCCACACAGAAAAGCAAAATGGTGGCGACAAAGGACAACTCTAACTTACACCCCTCCAGGGAAAGCCAAGCTATGCCGACTCCTAAAGAACGAGGAAACTTCAAAAAATTTTCTCCATCTATTTCTTCAAGAGACCGAACCCAAAAAACTACCCTGGTCATCGGAAGTTCTATTCTTCAACGAATCAAAACCCGAGGCTTAGATTCGAGTGTGAATGTTAGTACCAATCGTGGTGCTAGCATATCACACATCCGTACAAAACTACAAGGATGTGCTATATCTTCCATCAAAAATGTCATCATCCAGGCCGGCGGCAATGATGTGGTTAACCTGCGCAACATCGATGCGATTCAGAATGATTTCATCGAATTAATCGCCGATCTTAAGAAAAGAAATCACACCGTTTCCGTGTTTATATCAGAAGTGATTCCGAGACGCGATGCTGATGTTACCGAAATTAATGAGTGTTTAAAATATATTTGTGAGGAGTATGGTGCTACGCTTATCGAGACAAGCAAATCATTCAAGCACTGGAATTCCCCTTCCTTTTGGAGAGATGGCATTCACTTGTCTGATCGTGGTACTTCCTTGCTCCTCAAGCTGTACAATGCCCATGTGGAAATCCTTAAACAACAACGGCCCTCATCTGTGCAGACATGTTATTACTGTGGAGAGCAAGGCCATTCCTCGCGAAACTGCCGACATGGAAACAAAGTTGTTTGTTGGTATTGTGGTGAGCAAGGTCACAAACAGAAGTTTTGTACCAGATAGGGTCACGGCAATGAAAGCTGTGCCGATAATACGAATAACTGTCCCATTATCAATGTCAAAAATTATTTTGATCCTTTGAATAATCTCTGTTTTGGTTGTAATGAATTAATTTGTACGTGTTCTTTATCTGATATTTGCACAAATAATTTAAATCTTACATCTGAACAGACAGATACTTGTTTGAATATAGAAAAACACTTTTTCGAATCTTAAACAAAAAAATCCTAGAAATTCTTCTCTAAAGCCAGATACTCAAAATAAAATAAAACAAAATATATGTAAATCAAATCTAGGTTTAATGAAAAAGGGTCTACATTTTGTCAATTTGAATGTGTGTCACATTTTGCCAAAATTAGATGAATTGGTTTTGTATTTACAAGATGAGCTTTACATTGATATATTTTCCTTATTTGAAACATTTCTTGATGAAAATATTAATGATTGTATTATAAATATAAAGGGATATTGTTTTGAAAGAAAAGACAGCGTAGGAAAGGCTGGTGGTGGACTTGTTACTTATATTTCAAATGATTTGAAGTATAAACGCCGTAAGGATTTAGAAATTAGCAATATTGAAACAATGTGGCTTGAAATTAATCTTAAAAATTCTAAACCTATTCTTTATTGTTCAGTTTACCGTCCACCATCTGCCCCCTCCTGCTGGGTAGATGATTTTGTCCGAGAGTTACAGTGCGCTACCTGCTGTGACGACCAGGAAGTGATTATTGCAGGTGATCTCAATATCGATATGCTCAAAGAACCCCCGCGGAGTTGGTCTTCTGCAATTGTAGATTTTGGACTAACACAATTAATTAACACCCCAACAAGAATTACTAATAGCTCTAAAACTCTTATTGACCATTTCTACACTACACACCCTGCTAACATATGTGAAATAGCAGTACCCCCTGTAGCGATGTCTGATCACTATCCTATATGTGCCATACGAAGATCTAACAGCATGCAACGCAAAGGTAAACATACTGAAATACAATATCGTGACTTCAAAAATTTTAATGAAACAGATTTTTTGCTTGATTTAAGCAATGCAAATTTTGATGAATTAATTCTACTGCATGACCCTAATGACATTTTAAACTGTTTTTATGATATTTTCAATGCTGTAATCAATAAACATGCAAAAGTAAAAACTAAGCGTGTGAAATCTGAATTCCGCACTAAATGGTTAACTCCAGAAATAAATAATGCTAGGAATTTACGAGATCAATATCATAAACAGGGAGACATGGAGAATTTTAAACTTTGGAGGAACAAAGTCACATATTTAATAAATAATGCAAAATCTACGTATTATAAGGAAGTAATTGAAAATAGTTCTACTTCAAAGGAAATGTGGGGCCACTTAAATCAGTTAGCCTCAAAATCAGACAAAAACTCGTCTCCTTCCAATGTAATATATAACGGCTTAGATCTTGATAATTTACAGGATATTGCAAATGCCTTTAATGAACATTTTGCCCAAATTCCGTCAAAATTGTTGAATAATCTTTCGTCTACTACATTTGAGTCAGACAAATTGAAAAGATACACGGAGACGAAACTTGGAGATCAAGACTTTTTTAAAATTCCCTTGATTAATGAAGAAAAAGTATCTGAAATGTTAAAAAGACTAGATGTAAACAAATCTGCTGGCATAGACTTTCTTGGACCTAGATTGCTTAAACTTTCAGCCAGTGTAATATCCAAACCACTAACACACCTAATAAATTCTAGCATAATCAAAGGATCTTTTCCTTCACAGTTAAAAGTCGCGAAAGTAACTCCCCTGTTCAAAAAGGGCAATAAATCAGACCCAGGAAACTATCGCCCAATCTCAATTTTACCAACTATGTCGAAAATTTTAGAGAAGCATGTAGCAGAAAATATACGTATTTTTACTTCTCACTTTGATTTACTAATGAAAGCACAATCTGGATTTAGAGAATTTCACTCATGCCAGACAGCTCTCACAAAACTAACCGATAATTGGCTGCATGCAATAGATCAAGGAAATTTTGTTGGCATTACTTATTTGGATTTTAGCAAAGCATTTGATCTTGTTAATCACGATATACTAATTAGAAAACTTAAATGCTATCATTTCGATCCAATATCAATTAAATGGTTTCAATCATACTTATATGATCGAACACAAAGTGTTAAAATTGGTGCGTATACATCTGAATCAGTGCCAGTCACAGCAGGTGTGCCACAGGGCTCTATTTTAGGTCCTTTGTTGTTTCTATTGTATATTAATGATTTACCATTGTCTGTTGAACATTGTAATATTGATATGTTTGCTGATGACACTACAATGCATTTTCATGGTAATAGTATTTCACATATTGAAACAACTCTAAATCATGAACTCAATCAACTACAAAAATGGTGCCAACAAAATCAAATGATTTTAAATACTGATAAAACAAAGTGTATGTTAATGGGAACACAACAAAAGAAATCTAAATTAGAAAATGTTAATTTTCATTTCCAACTTTCCGGGCATACTCTTGAAAATGTAGAAATGCACAAATTATTAGGCATTCACATTGATCATAATATACAATATACTTGTCATGTAGATGCAGTTTGCAAAACTCTTACATATAAAATATTCACTTTACGAAAAATTAAAAAGTTTCTTCCAATGCATACTAGAAAACTATTTTATAATGCTTTTATTCTACCATCAATTTTATATTGTCTGTCTATTTGGGGCAACTGTCCTCAAACGCACATGGATAGAGTCTACAGATTACAAAAACGAGCAGCTAGGATTATTTTAAATGAAAAATATGATACACCTTCAATGCCTTTATTTAACACTTTAGGCTGGTTAACAGTTTATGAACTTTTATATTTACAGAAAAGCATTCTAATGTTCAAAATATTTAATGGTATGTCTCCGGATTATATGCATAATCTTTTTGAATTTCAAAGCTCTGGATCATACACGTTACGCTCAGAAACAAACTCCGAACTGCGATTACCAAAATATAAAACTAACTTATTTAAAAATTCTTTACAATATTCAGGAGTTATAATCTGGAATGAGCTACCAATAAGTATCAGGAATTCCCAATCCCTTACAATATTTAAAAAAAGTGTTGAAAATTTTTTGCGTGTGAAACGTAATGGTTCTACGTGATTTTCTTTTTTCTCTCTCTCTCTATGCTGAAATATTTATGTTTTATTTATTTGTTTATTTATTTGGTTACATGCATGTACTGTCCATTTTTTTTATAGTCTCCTTATTGTAATTTGTATTTATTGTGTATATACATTGTATATGTGTTATAATGAATGCCCCGAGGAAGACTAGTGCTTGCACTAATCTGGTTACTTTCTATCAATAAAGTATCATTATTATTATTATTATTAAAGTCAGCTTGGACAGTACATTGTCATAAAAAAGGGGGGTTGGAATCATCTAATATTTTACCTTAGATAAAACAGTTACTTCTTCATCAATATTTTAAATTTATAAACTCGATATCTGAAGTTATCTTTTTTCATGCATTAACATTTGAACTTGATATTCTAAGCTAGACTGGCTTACAGCTAAAGTGTTGTATTATTTGAAGTGTAGTCTGTCAAATAATGAGTGAAGATTATACTAAAGTTTTCCCGCTCTTCTTAGAATAGCGGGAAAACATTGTATGATAAGAACGTGTTTTATTGGAAATGCCTGTTTATGGTAGGCGTGGCCATAGGAAGGCCAATGAGAAGGCGGTATTTTGTGAGGTGTTGGATCATTCTAAGCCAGTGCTCCACAGAACACACACGCATTTTTGACTATATATATATTCAAATTAATACATTTATATATATAATATTTACAACAATATTGTCATATATTTTGATTTTGCTTTATTGTACCTGTACATACATGGTGTTTATACATACCAAGTACTGCACCGAATGCACGTCCGGCATTCTCCCTTGAGACATTATTTACATAGCGACGGACACAGTTTTTCCATAGTTACTCGTCTATGGTTTTTTCCTGGGCGGTTTTTAATGTCTTTGACAGGGGTATAATGCATAGCACGTAACTTACATTGAACAAACCATTGCAGTACTTCATTGATCACATAAACATTAATGTATGCTGTTTGTTATGGATTGTTATTAAATAAATGCCAGCTGCTCCCACTAAGCTAGCCTGGCTTACAGCTAAAGTGTTGTACTATTTGAGGTGTAATCTGCCAAATAATGAGTAAAGATTATACAAATTTGGGACCTCAGTTATGAGTAGGGATGTCAAATCAGTCAATATTTAATAATCGGTTACTCGGACGATTTTCAGATCGAGTACCCGGTTACTCGGTACAAATGTAAATTGTTAATTAAGCTCTGTTATATCAAAACACAAAAACATCAATTAATGCGCTAATTATTACAAATTATTTACGGTTCTTTTTATCAACGCAATCAGAGGACAGTCTGTCTCGTAGCTTTGTAATGATTAGACTAGCTTAAAATAAGGAGTGGACAATTTTCGGATGGCTTGTTGTATATTTATTCATGTATTCGTTTTTTCCCCGGTATACGCTAAATTTACTCCACAGAGCTGACTTTTAATCTTTTTTATCTTCAGCTATATGTCTAAATATTTGGGTAGAGACATTTCTATGCATGTCCAATTTCTCTAGGGTATACTAACAAAATAATTTAAAGACAAATAAAGATAATAGACCATACAAAAACTATTTTTCATTGTAAACACATAATTGAAGCCATCCAAAAATTAAGAGCAACAAAAGGTGAGAACAGCTGTGACCAGGTAATTGGTCACTAATTACTGTATATAGCCCCAGGCGATAACAGGTGCTTTACAGGTGTAGATGACGGCACGCTAATAATCAAATGCAAATGTACTGGTTTTTGTTTTCTTTTGTGATAAGTTTTTGATAAATATATGTACTTTGAAATAAGAAAAAATATACAACCGAGTAACCGTTCAATATTCGATACTCGGACGTTCGAGCGAGTATCCGGTTAACCGGGTACTGGTTAATATCCCTAGTTATGAGTAATAAATTCTCACAGGAACGTTAAACAGACAGACAAAGTTTACGAAGAAATATTAACATTTACAAATGTTTCCCTTATAAAACACGGTCTAAGCAAGACGTATTTAATTCTATGTAAAACAAGTTCATCATGTGTCCTTAAATTTATTGTTTATTTATATATCCGATTGACGTGATATCGTAAGTGGCCGAGAGTTCAACACATCTAATTTATACGGCTGAGGTTTGGTACAAATTAAATCATTTAAGGGTTAAAATTTCTAAATCATAAAACATTCTAAATCAGTGTCAAATGTTAATACAAGTTATATGGTACACTGTATCATTTTAAAGCTTTAATCGAGAGTTAAACAGTAAAATAATTATGTCACATAACTGAACCTTATTAATATTCCGATATAAGTTGTTAAATGACACCATATTTCTTAAATATGTCATTGTAGAACCTGACCGCATAAAACAAAAACTTCATATCTTAAAAGCACTTGTGGACTTCTCGTGTATTGTACAGAAAACCATGAAATTCGACGGATGATTTCGACTAAACTAAATGTCAGAACTTCAGTCATGAAGGAACGGGGTAGAAATACTTAAATGAATTAATTATACTTGCATAGATTAATCAATTGAAATAGAATAGTTATTTTTCTTCTTGGAAAAAAAATTAAGTTCAGAAATATAACACTTACCTTTAAATTTAGACAAGAGTCTACTCAGCAAACTGCGTTTTACAATTACTGTAACAGCTCTTCTCTCATCGCCCTCCGCCATTAATTCACAAACATGTAGTGCTAAAATCACTGTTACGACAAGAAAAATGGTTATTCCATTTGTCTTCATGGTAATTACTTTATTTTAAAATGATAAAAATAAAATCTTGTTCCGGCTAAAGCTGTCTTCCTCAATATTTTTCTTATTTATGATAAAGGACATAAAACAAAATAAATAAAAGTCACGGTAAAAATAGACAGGATTTGTTTAGTCTGTATTACTTTGGAAAGCGCAAGGTTTTTATACTTAAGTTTTCAACTGGGTTTTCCTAATAAATTTCCAAAAACACTTTCATTATGAAAATAGGAATGACAGAGTTTACAAATAAAATACCTGCTACGTGCAATAATTTTGAATAAATAAATCACAGTCATTAAAATAGGTCATTTTTTACATTAAATATTTTTATAAAGTTGAATACATGTAAGAAGAGAGATATATGAGACTCAGCACTCACCTTCGTTTTATTAACAAATGAGCACGTAATGACAGGACAAAATATCCACACATTCACAGAAAACTCAGGTAAACAATAAATTTAAACTTTTAATAATATTTCAATTTGCGAAATTCTATATCAGTGAAAATAAGAAAGTATATATATTTGAGTTCTCCTCAATGAAAATTATAAACAAAGGAACAGATACGTTTAATAGCAATCATGAAAAAAATATAATTAGTTGCAATGTATTAACATGAGCATCAGTAGTTTCATTAACCTTTTCGTTGTGAGTAAAAGCATTTTACTTTATTTAAATTTGATTGCCAGAGACATTCCTGAATAAATGAATGTTTTATGAATGAAAAAATTTTTTTTTATCTTTTTAACATAAGAGGTCTTGTAGATATAGTTTGATTAATCACTGCCCGATTATTTTTTAACAATTCAATGGGTGACAGAAATGTATACTCACAAAATGTGTGATGAAGAGCACATGAATTGCAAAAGAAAAGTCCCCAATAATAAGTACATTTTACAATTTATTCTGATATTGCTTATACTTTGCTGTGTGGGATTTAATAAACGACAACAGTAAGATTGCTTAAAGCATCAGAGGTAGAATCGTTTGTCATTGAGGAGTGGGCATTTCCTTCTAACGAGTTATACCTGCCGTGTGCTCCTTATCATGATCGGGAAATAACGGAAAAAAATCCGTGGACATCTCAGTGTCGTGTAACGATGTAAGTAATAGCCTAACAATCAGTATGAAAAAAGTCAGTCAGCATTTCACTTAAAGATGAATAATTGTTATGTTTGCTGACAAGGTCATTGTATCGACCATGAAACTTACAAAATGATGACTTTAAACGAGACTGCTGATATTCTTGCTTCATCAACATGTTTGTTCGATAACTTACCTCGTTTTAGAAATTGTTCATACGCAGAAAATGCTCATCTGTATCGAATCAATTGAGATATATAAAATCCGTATGCAGGTGACAGAGATTTTTTGCTGCATAAGTAAGGGAAGATGACGATTGAAAAGTTAAGTTTTTACGTTTATCATAAAGCTTTGTTGTTGGGTAACCATTAGCGTCTTTTTCTCGTAAAGGATCCAAATACGAAACAGATGTGTCAGGCTCTGAGGTATATTTTTATTTCAAGCTCAGAGGGATATATCGTATCAACATAAGAATTGATATAACTATTGTCAATTGAGAATGCGTCGTCGATTTATCTAAATGTCGCGTTGAAGGCCACCTATTAATTTATTCACGAAAAAGATTGTGAACAAAGTCTACTTCATATGAATACAAAATAGGTCTGCTTATAACGGGGTGCAATTGGTACCCATGGTATTTCCAATAGATTGTTGGAAGAACTGGTCTCTAAAAACCACATAGATATTGTCAATCAGAAACTCGAGCATCTTTTAAACATCAACATTAGAGTACTTGTGCGTATAATCTGAATGTTATTAACACTAAGTAATTTTGTAAATGACCACTGACAAGGTAAGTAAATTTACGAATTCCATTTCATTTAAAAATTGTACATTGCATTGCTGTAAAAATAAGAAGACCTAGGGTGCAATATATGCGAAACAAGTGCCTGTGGTTTAAATAATTAACAAAACAATAACAAAAATCACACGTTAAAAGTAAAAAGCAAAAGATTGTAAGTTATTTTATGAAAATTAGGCATTACATTGATATAAAGAATACACTCGGATTTTCCTTTGTTTTTTCTCAAATAAATTTAATACACTTAATTCCCTCTCCTTGATCTCTCCTTTTTATGAACAGAGCAATGTCTTTTTAAAAAAAAATTTAAGAACAATACTTTTTTAAAATATTAAATTTTGTCTATTGCCACAGTCTCATATGATCATTGTATTTCGAGATTGGTATGCATCAGTAGCACCACGACGGGCACGTGCTGCCCCTTCTACATAAAACTTCAGACATTTTATTAGCAAAGCTGTGACAGTTATTTATAACATTATCGTACTTTCCGAATTTGGATGAATAGCGTATTGCACATCGTTTGATACAATCCAAACTTAGATAGCTGTATCCAGCTGGAGGTCTTTCTCTTCCTCCTCCACACTTGCCTCCAGCTGCACGACTTCTTTCAATCCTTGCATTGGAATTAACTAGGCGGAAAAGTAGTCTTTTCAACAATTAATAATATTCTCGAACATAGAAGTATTTTGTCCTACGACTTACATTTGGAAACTATGTGTCTTCTTTGTTAAGGTCTTTTCGATTCTTTAACATAAATCATAGATAAAACTGGCACCAACTGAATTAAGATTTTTTTTAATTTGTATATACCGATTCAAAAACAACATTCCCTATTAACAAGTGAAAACTCGTATACAATAGAAAGTAAACTTCAAAATG